>NC_041398.2:46116328-46328828 GCF_900747795.2 Erpetoichthys calabaricus
CCTACCAGGTAACTCTTGTGGTTGGCCAGCAATCTGCTAACATCCGCCACGGTGCCCTCAGTTTGTGAGGAGCAGATCATAGAATGCCGTACAAACTCCACTGCACTCCCTCTCGGGAATCGAACCTCGGACGTCAGGAGTGCAGTGGAGTTTGTACGCCTGATGAGCCCAGAATGAGGGCGAAACACATGTCGCGTACTCTTTGCATTTATTTGACAGTAAACTATTTCAACCATATATATATATATATATATATATATATATATATATATATATATATATATATATATATATATATATATATATATATATATACTGTATATATATACATATCTACTTATTGGCTCCTGTATTTAGGATATAGCGGGTTGGATAATGGATGGATGGACATCTGTATGCATAGCCCTATTTGCCCGTTTTCATTTTTTTATTTTCTTCAGTAATATTTCAGTAAACCCGGAGCTTGTCAGTTCAAATCCTGGTACTGACACCACTGTGTGACCCTGAGGAAGTAATGTAACAAATTGTACCTCAGATGTTGCAAGTTGCTGGAATAAAGGCATAAGTAAAATAGATAAATATGTATTATACACATAGGAACTATTCATTTATTTTCAGTTAAGTCATCTGCAGCATACTTTTATAAATGAGGGTTTCTCATTTTTAGATAGTGCAAACTGTTTCTTCTTCATTGACGTTTTCTCTTGGAGAGCTTTTTTCATTTCATTGAAAATTAAAGCAGCAGCTGCCAAAATATGTAGCTTTCTTATTAATTTTTCAACATTGTGTAAAATAAATTTATAAAGTAACATAAAAGGTTTAAATACTGGTTATCCTTTTACACTAAAATATTACTAAAGAGATACAAAAAAAGTAAAATGGATATGTTCTTTTTCTTTAAGGAGATTAAATATTACTGAAGAAAGAAAAAAAAAATTAAACAGCCAAATGGGGCTATGCATACGAACTTAAAAGGTTTAAATAAAACAGAAATATATATTTTATTTTTACTTGCTTAACTTGTGGAGGGTGTATCCTGTAGCAAAGCCCTAACTTTTTTTGTGAAAGCCCATTTCAGTCAATAAGTCTTAAAAAAAGGTGTAAAGATATTGACAATAAGCTAAGTAAACCCACCAAGACATGGAATCGTTTAAATCAAGTATCATTACATCTTCTTTTCTTAAAGAGAAGTAAGGCAGTACTTATAAGCTTACATATTTATATATAGACATACATACATATATATATATATATATATCTATATCCGAAGCCGTGCAAGCACACTCTTGAGAATGCAACGTATAGTTGTACAGAAGAAAAGCAACCTTGCCTCAAATGAATGGCAACCTTTTGTAGGTCTATGAACTTAATTTAAACTTTAGGTTTACACGGTGCTTTCTTTCCGAAGTACCTGCACTCATGAATATGTCTGTATGTGTCAGTCGGTCAAATCCACGCACTTCGCACCGGCGAAGTACCGCTTTTAAATTTTTATTAAGAAGAAAACAAAACCTTTTTAAATTGAGGGAAAATATACTAATAATAGTTTGTTAAGGATCTGTTTTTTTGTGAAGCTGCCTTCACTAGAGTGATCACTTCGACCTGACTTGGTGGCCAAGTATAAGCCTTACCCATACAATCAGATTGTGAATCAGACTACGAATGCCGTGAATGTAATTACCCCGATCTACATGTTGTCAAATAAACGAACCACACGCCGTGGTGCGGAAGTAATTACCCCGATCTACATGTTGTCAAATAAACAAACCACACGCCGTGGCGCAATTTTAGGGGCTTTGCCTGTAGCGCTGACGTCCGAGGTTCGATTCCCGTAAGGGAGTGAAGTGAGTGGCTGGTTACCTACCAGGTAACGCTTATTGTTGGCCAGCAAGTGAGGTAACATCAGCCACGGTGCCTTCAGTTGTGAGAAGCAGATCATAGAATTGTTGAAAATAGTTTACTGTCAAATAATGCAAAGAGTACGCGACACGTCTTTCCCCCTTATTCTTGGCTCATCAGGCGTACACACTCACTGCACTCGCTTACGGTAATCGAACCTCGGACGTCAGCGCTAGAGGGGCTTTGCAGCGGTGAAGTATTGCTTTTAAATTTTAATTAAGAACAAAAGAAAACCTCAGAGGTTCGATTCCCGTAAGGGAGTGAAGTGAGTGGCTGGTTACCTACCAGGTAACGCTTATGGTTGGCCATCAAGTGACGTAACATCAGCCACGGTGCCTTCAGTTGTGAGAAGCAGATCATAGAATGATTGAAAATAGTTTTGCATTTACCTTTTTAGTAAAAGGTGAGCTTTTAAGCCTGAGAAATCACCCCGTAAATGCACACGTTTAATTGCACACGTGTTAATATGTATGCTTACACAGTATTAAAAGACAGTGAACAATGTCATTTACCTTTGTTCCCGCGTTTGATAAAAGGCGAGCTTTTAAGCCTGAGAAATCACCCCGTAAATGCACACGTTTAATTGCACATGTGTTAATATGTATGCTTACACAGTATTAAAAGACACTCAAAAATTAACGTCATTTACCTTCGTTCCCGCGTTTGACTCGTGCTGTAAATCTCTTCCTTGTTTTTAGTTCACGTGATTACGTAGGAGGCGTGATGACGCGATACATGACTCCGCCTCCTCCATTAGAGTATATGGACAAAAAACATGTTCCAGTTATGACCATTACGCGTAGAATTTCGAAATGAAACCTGCCTAACTTTTGTAAGTAAGCTGTAAGGAATGAGCCTGCCAAATTTCAGCCTTCCACCTACACGGGAAGTTCGAGAATTAGTGATGAATCAGTCAGTCAGTCAGTCAGTCAGTCAGTGAGTCAGTGAGGGCTTTGCCTTTTATTAATATGTATAGATTCTATATATAGTATATATATGTCTATTACGAACTATTCTATGATGACGTCATTATAGACGCAGCCTGTAATCGTGCACAGTTTATGATTAATTATTAAGTTATACAGTGGTAATTCTTGCTTGTTAAATTGTTTTTCGCACACCCAGCTAACGTATGGATAAATATTTGAAGCGTAAGCGGATATCTGAAGAAGAGCACGGGGGTAATGGAAATAGTGGCGATGAACTGAAACATGATGTCGAAAGAGAGTCCGCACCGCGTAAGGCAAAATTACGTAAATATGATCCTGAATATTTACAATTCGGATTTATACCGTACAAAGACAACAGTGATCAGCCACAATGTGTCATTTGTTTAAACGTGTTATCGAACGAAAGTTTGAAACCTGCTAAACTGAAGCGCCATCTTGTAACAAAGCATAATGAACTAAAAGACAAACCTGTTGATTTCTTCCAACGTCAAGCAGAAGTGTATGCAAATCAGCAGAAAATTATTAGCACTGCGACAACAGTGAATGAAAAAGCTCTTAAGGCTTCGTATATTATGGCAATGCGAATAGCTAAGAGGAAAAAAGCACACACGGTTGCGGAGAGTTTGATTATGCCAGCAGCTTTAGAAATATGCGAGATAATGTTAGGAAAAGAAAGCAGCCGAAAATTACTGTCTATACCAGTATCAAACGATACCATCAGAAGGCGAATTTGCGACATGTCCAATGACATCCAATTACAATTGGTTGAGCGCCTACAAAGCAGTACATTTGCCATACAGTTGGACGAAAGTACCGATATTGCAGGCCAAGCGCAGTTACTGGTCTACGTTAGATATTGCTTTGACAATGATGTGGTCGAGGACTTTCTGTTCTGCAAACCTGTGCCACTTAGAACGACAGGTGAAGATATATTTGCAATGCTAAATGATTTCTTCATTGCTAACAAGCTTGAGTGGTCCAGCTGTATTGGAATTTGTACGGACGGAGCTGCAGCAATGACAGGTCATAAAAGTGGGGTTGTTGCACGCGTACGAACTGTTTCTCTGAATATTATTTCCACACATTGCATGATTCATCGCGAAGCTCTTGCTAGTAAGAATTTAAACGATTCCTTTGGTAAAGTGCTAAATACATGCATTAAACTAGTTAATTGGATAAAGTGCAGACCGTTGAATGAACGACTGTTTGCTGCACTGTGCGAAGAAAGCGGCTCAGATCATCGACATCTGCTGCTACACACAGAGGTTCGCTGGTTGTCACGCGGAAAGGTACTTCAACGCGTCTTCGAGCTTCGCAGTGAACTGGCATCATTTTTAATGGATAAAAACTCAGAGCTGGTGAAGTTTGTTTCAGATAATGTATGGCTTGCAAAATTGGCTTACCTGGCTGATATCTTTTGTCAACTTAATGCACTTAACACATCACTGCAAGGCAGAGATTCAATTGTGTTGATAACAACAGACAAGATAACTGCCTTCAAGAAAAAGTTGAGAATATGGAAGACACGAGTACAAAATAAAAGCTGTGATATGTTTGAACTGTTAACTGAATTTCTGAATGAAAACAATATGGCCATTGATAACTTGGCAACAGATACCTTTGACCATTTGTCTTCGATGGAAGAATATTTGACAGGTACATTCCAACAGATAACATTGCCGATTATGACTGGATCAGAAATCCATTCAGTTGTCAGCTTACCGACTTGACCGGGAAGGAAGAAGAACAGTTGGCTGAATTGTCTAGTGACAGAAGTCTCAAACTTAAATTTCAAGAACAAACATTGACTGCGTTTTGGTGCAACGTTAGGAACGAATATACGCTTTTAGCTGAGAGAGCATTGACTGTGCTGGTCCCATTTGCAACTACCTACCAGTGCGAAGCATCGTTCTCAGCATTAGCTGTGATAAAATCTAAGTTTAGATCACGTCTCCAGGTGGAAGATGACATTCGAGTGTGTCTATCAAAAATCTCACCAAGGATAGACCTTCTCTGCCGACAAAAGCAAGCCCACACATCTCATTAGTTTCTATGAGTATTAGAGTCTAATGTAATTGTATTTGTAATAGGCTACATTTGAACGTATTAAATAATTAAAACGTTTACCACTGGTAGGTAGCCGTAAAATTAATAGTCTTACTCTTTATTATTAAATGAACAATGTTGTATTGTAGTTATGCAGTATGAGTATTAAGCATTTAATATTGTAGTTGTTTTGCATTTTTTGTTTTTGCTAAGCAGGCTTTAGTCCTGTGACTGTCGTATGACACTGTATCATTGACTGTCAATAGTTAGTGTTGTTATGATATGACTACAAAGAATGATTTATTTTATAAAGTCGACTTAGGATCAAAGAAGTTTACACTTTATGCCTGTGGCTAT
Source organism: Erpetoichthys calabaricus (assembly GCF_900747795.2). NCBI lineage: Eukaryota > Metazoa > Chordata > Cladistia > Polypteriformes > Polypteridae > Erpetoichthys > Erpetoichthys calabaricus. Next base: position 46,121,581 of record NC_041398.2, read on the forward strand.
GCTATTATAATTTGGGTTGACAAATCAGGCCGCATCAGGGGTCCGCGAATGTTGTATGGCTTGTAAAGGGGTCCCAGGGCTGAAAAAGTTTGAGAACCACTGACTTAGCTGATACACTCTTTACTCCTGCTCAGGTATTCTCCAAATCCTTGAAATAAACCTGAGAAAAATTCCAGTATAATTAGATAGCTATAGAAATGTATTTCCTGTGTTAATGTGAGCTGCTGAATGCTTTAGACTTGAAGGCACTAAATGAAGATTTAATATCAGGGCAAGAAATCTTAGTCCTGGGGATGGTTGCAGTGACTACAACTTTCTCATTTGTTTAAAACTTTTAAGTAATTTTAATATAAAACGTTGACATGAATGTGGAGACACTGGAGCTTGACTGGATCATCCTGATATTGCTTTCAAAAATGAATTAATCAACAAAAATGTTACAAAAGGGTTAAACCTATGGGCTTCATATTTTCACCGCTCATATTCTGATTTTTGTTCTGAGCCTGTTCTCTCCTGTCCCCCAATAGCAGAAGTATCTGTTTAATACCAGAGTGTCATCTTTTGTTGCTGACTTAATCACTGGGATGACTTTACCAGAGGCGTTTATACACTGAGCAAGTTTTGAATAGGTTGAATTTTGGAGGTCAAAAACCAGAAAAAATAGCACTGATGATTTCAGAAATGTTTTAAAGGCAAAGAACATTCGAGAATGCCTTGTTGGTCGAATTTCATGACAACAGAAGAATATTACATAACTGAGGTATTAATATACTATTTGTAAAAAATATCACTAAATATCTATCTATCTATCTAAAGAATTGTGAGGTCTTTTTCTCTGGAAACCTTGGAAATTTTTACTGTGCAATTCCTTCTTTTAAACACAAAACTTTAAACTGAATTGAATAAGGGGCGTATAGATATAAACAATGGGAAAACACTGACTTTTTGACTGACTGATGTACATATCATCACAGACTATACAAAAAACAGTACATATGAACTTTCTAATATTATTGTTAAATAATTCTTTCATTTTTAGTTTGGATTTGTTGTGTGTGTGGATATAAGCCAAAGCTGACACTTGCCTTACAGAATAGGATAAGACCCCTTGCATCATTAAAATCCAAAAAAGGGCATTCAGTAAATGAATGGATTGATGTCACATTACTTACTGTATTCTCATTTGTAGTTTATTCATGTATCTGTTTGTTTCATGCAACCCCAGTAGATTTAATTTAACAAAATGAAGTCAATTTAAGCTCGAACTAAGTGCATAATTTGGTAACTCTTTCTAGGTATATCATAAATGTCAACAGATTTTTCACATACACATACAGTATGTCTTGCAGTAAGAAGACCATGATTCACTTCCTGGGCCCTCCTTGTGTGGATTTTGCATGTTATCCCTGTGTCTGTGTGGGTTTCCTCCATGTGCTCCGGTTTCATCCTGCTGTCCAAAGACATGCTAAGTTGTCCCTAGTGTGTGTTTTGTGTGTGGCCCCATGTGATGGACTGGTGCACTGTGCCGATTTGTTTCTGCTTTGTGGTCTACGCTAACTGGGATAGGTTCCAGTAACCCCCGCAGCCCTGGTCTGGATTAAGAGGGTTAGAAAATGTCATGAGATTACACAAACATCTAAATGTAGCCTCTTTGAAGTGGCATGGTCAGATATGTGGTTGAAACAATCTTTCCATTTTCTAAATATGTTTTTTTTTTGACGAGACCACAAAAGGGATGGAGTCTACCTCAGCAGCATCACACAGCAAAAAAGAACTGACGTTGGATAGGGCCCATCACTCTGTTCAAACTAATTTGGTAGTGCCAATTACTTTAGTATGTATATGTTTTCTATATCAGAGGAAATTGGAGTACCAGAAAAAGATAAATAGATAAAATGTTATTTGTCCCCAAGGGGAAATTAAGCTTAATACAGAAGCTCAATAAATAAATAATATTTTTATACTATGTCGAACAAAATCCCCCACTTCTCAAATAAACATCAGAATGAATAAAAGAAAAGAAAAAATTCTGAATTGTCTAAAAATAAAAAGATTAAAAATAGCTAAGCTTCATTCACACAGACCATGAACGGTCCAGGACTTATCCAAAAACCCCTGAAACTTTGAGACAGTTGCTCTAATAAAAATTACAAGATAAATACTGTTATGAAAACTACTATGAGAATAAAAAAAAAACACACGCTGCAGTTAAACAATAATTATAACACCTGGTTGATGCACCAATAAAAGAGCTGCTTGCTTCAAATGACAGTAATATTAGAGTGTCATACAGTATAAGCACACTATGTTTACCTTTGCAAGTATTAGCTTACTTGGGCTGATGTGAATAAATTTGAACTTTTTAAGCAATTCACCTTAAGTAGTGTCAGTCATCAGTGTGCATTTACCACTACATTCCTGAGTTACATATATGTGATGACATGTGGTAAAATAAAAAAATTATGACAATATAATACTTTTGACTGTAAAATGATTTATTGTGTGTTGAGACAAATGTCTTAGTCTGATGAATGCCATAGCAAAAATACATTATTTGTTAATACCTAGTGAAACATGCAGTAGAAAATTTCCAAATGTGGATTTTTTGTATTTCAAAAATATTATTTGTTTAGAATTCTGTTTCTAATATAGTATATTGGAACCAGATTCAGGCAATAATAGTATGAGACAGCAGATAAGGTGTTTTTCTTTTCTGTATACAATATTACCATATACTGTACATTGTCAAACAAACACTTAACTGCCCAGATAACAAGCCTCAACATTTAAATTGGTCCTAAGGCTTTTAGACAGTCTTGCATTAATATGCATTTTCAGACACGCAAGCCTGTGGAGTATCTTCAAGACTCTAGGAAGGTAAGAGTGGTGGCACCGGAGGGTAGGATGACATAGTTACTGACTTTTACTCCCTTTCAGTCCTTAGAATGGAGACAGAATTACTGGAGAATCTTTGAAGTCACTTCCATTAATGGCCCGGAAGTCCCATCTCTTCAGCTTCATTGGCTACTTAAGAAGACATCAACCATGAAGTCAGGGTTCATTGTCAAACCTGCAAATGTAGAGAATGGATCCCCTTCAACAGGTCAGGTCAGGTCAGGTTGGGGAGTGTGCACTGATACAGTGTATTGCCACAGCCACCACACGACGAAACAGCTCAGGATCCCGGTTGGCAACCCCTTAGGCAGACACACGGTTCAGTCCCACCCTCCGGAAATAACCATCTATCTGCTGCAGCCAGATTTTATGTGGGCATCCCCTTGGCCTGGTCCAGCCGCTCGGATCCTCAACAATGAGGATCCTGCAAGGCGGATCACCCTCAGGGATTGTACCACATGGCCATAGTACCGTAACTGACGCTTCCTCACAATGCAGGTAATGTGCCTCATTTGTGACTGCATGTGCAATCACTTATTTGACACAAAGTCAAACCAGCGGTACCCAGAGATTCACCAAAAATCTGCAGGACTGCAGGAGTCCAGTCTTCGTCTCAGGTCACTGGATAGCATCCATATCTCGCAGTCCTATAGCAAAACAGGAAGCACCAGAACTCTAAAGACTTGGACCTTCATCCTTTTGCAGAGATATTGGGAGTGCCACACACCCCTTTCCAGTGACCTAATAATGTCCTATGCTTTCCAAATCTGTCTACTGACTTCATAGGAAGAGTAACAGAGACGTGAATGTCACTGCCGAGGTAAGCAAACCTCTCGATGAGGTTGACATTCTTTCCACAGACAGACACACTGCTGAAGGCTGTGTCCAAGAGGTCATTTAAGGCCTGGATTTTGTTTTTTATCCAGGACACTTGCAAGCCCAGGCACAGATCAGAGCCTGCACATAGTCCTTCAACAGAAGTAACTTAAGGAAAAGTGTGAAGACAGGTCCTGATATTTTCTTTATTTTTGATTTCCATTTTCATTCCAGTTATTAAATGGAGCTATCATTTAATGACTCGTTTTGTACATACTGTTCAAATACTATGGAAGCACAAACAATGCTAAAGACTGTAATTGTAGGAGTGGCACTATTAATCATAAATTGTATTCTTTTAGGTGACTTTATGGCCGTGTAACCAACTCAAAATATAAAAGTACTAAATATTAGCATTTCATATATCGACTGCTTCACGATAATGACTTACCATAATAATGTTCTCAATGATAAATGCAAAGATCAAATACAAAAGGACATGATGACTATATTGCCAGGAGACAAATGGTATCTTATTCAGATTCCATTTTGCGAAAGACTCCATTCCTGAACCAGCAAAACAGTGCAAGAATTTTACTGAAGCCCAATGACAATGACTAAAGATTAAAGACCAGAGAAGAAGCTGTCACAGCAGCCAAATGAGCTAAAATCAGAATCACAACAGCTTCTAAAAACACGGCAAAAGTAAACCTGTTAGAAATAGATACTGTAATGAAAGTGCTATTACCAGAAACAATTTACCTGAATGATTTACAAATTACCATAAGTGCTCCAAAAAATTGCTATCTGTATTTACTGCAAATAACGAGACAGTTTCAGTGACAAAAGAAAAAGTTACAAGGGAGAACAGAAGTCTATCAAAGAGAGAATGGGAGTTACACTAAACTTAAAACAATTCTAGCACACTATGCTCAGAAATTTTTATATTCTATGTCTCTCCAGGGAGTTCTATTCAAATGTTATGTTATTTTACTCAGCGTCATTCATGCAGAATATCCTAAAAAGCATCACAGTTGTGGTGCAATACAGCATGCAGAGATACTTAGTAATACAGCAGGATGAAATTAAAGTTTAACAATTGAGTTACTAACCAATATAATATCTAGTCTGGGTTTTGATCTGTTTGATCTTATACACAGTTACCCTAACGTATAGAATTAAGTTAGACTGGATTCAGAAAATGGACGGATGCATTTTACACTTCACTGTTTACAAGTTACAAGATCAATTGCCTGTCTATGAACTTTTGATTTCATCAAGGACACTGATCAACCCTCTCCTCATGCCAAAGATCTTCCATGCCATATATCCCTGCTTTTTTGTATGTGGCAACTGAATTAAGTTAATTAAGCAGTTTTGATACGGCTTCTATTGATTTAAACTGAATTGTAGTGAACTTTATTGAGTTTATGGAGATATATTATAGTGGACAGTAAAAGCGTAGGTATAAAAGTTGTGGAAGAAGCAAGCTTCACTCTCTGTTTAGTAGCTTAAGCCTGAAAGCACTCTTTGGATACACATGCTAATTTTGAGAGGAGAAGCACGGCAACACAGCTCTGTGGATGCAGTCTCAGCATATTCTTCTATCCCAGCAGAGCAATGAGCAATGCAGGTAATGACAACTGATGATAAATGGTAACTATGATTGACACTTTTCACCTAATATGTGAAACATATCAAAATAAACACTGGCATATTTACAGCAACTTTAGCTAGATATTTTATCATGCCATTTTCAGAAACCAGTCTATTTTGTTTGGTGCCACCCAAGGCTGAGAATATCATTAGACAATTTTTAATTTGGAAAAAGAGCTTACCAGCAGTGTATTAGTCCAATGATTCCCAAACCCGGTCCTGGGGACCCACTGAGGTTGCAGGTTTTTGTTCCAAGCAGCTTCTGTTTTTAATTGGACTCCTGGGCTAATTAAGTGAACTTATTTCCAAGATTCTGGGTTTTGGGAACAATATAGAAATTAGAAATCTAAGTTTGGTTAAAAAAAAATTATTACAATGTACTAAGCAGTTATATGGGAAAAATGTATTTTTCTTTATTTTTAACATTTTCATCTTGATTTTCATTCTACTTTTCCAGGTGTTCTAATTGTTTTATTAATCCACTAGGGATTTTGCTCCCTACCTGCTTCGCTTGCCAACCCCATAGCCTGCGCCATGCGCCAGCCAGTTCGCATCTCTAACGTTCGCGTATGTGGATTTCACTTTCACCAAACAACAAATCTTTTAATCCTTGCAGATACACCTCTTCATTGGGAAGAAACACTACTTTGCCCTGATGGCAACATGAATTAGACAATCTACAAGTCTCCGACTTAAAGCCGAACAATATATTCAATCTCTTTTCACTGTTCCGTTATTTCACTGAGTAATAATTTCCGTTTGTTTGCGCTAATGCAATCTTTATGATCATTTTTTTGAGACTTTCAAATTTTAGTACTTTCATTGTCTCTAACCTGCTCTGCATGTGTATCGCACCAACGTTCTGAAAACACTTGTTTGTCTGTGGAGATCTCCAGCCCCTATCCAAAGTCTTAGTCTGTCTCTTTGTCACAGATCTATACATTGTGCCATAAGGTGTCCTTGTACAGTTTACATATAAGGTAATAGTAAATCAGGCTCACATCCACCCTAAGACCCAAGCAGTTAACAGCTGAATCTAACTTGGGACATTTCTGTGTCAACCTTAATTTTAAAACTCTTTCTCTAAAATATTTCTCAGCATGTGCATACAATGCCAAACAAAAGTCTACCTGTCAACAAGCTACAACCTGTTTCATTCAAGTTTAAATAGCACAATTTGTCATCACTAGAAGGATTAAATACAATACAATACAATACAATTTATTTTTGTATAGTCCAAAATCACACAAGAAGTGCCGCAATGGGCTTTAACAGGCCCTGCCTCTTGACAGTCCCCCTGCCTTGACACTCTAAGAGGAAAAACAAGGAAAAGACAAGACAAGGAAAAACTCCCAAAAAAACCCTTGTAGGGAAAAAATGGAAGAAACCTTGGGAAAGGCAGTTCAAAAAGAGACCCTTTCCAAGTTGGTTGGGCGTACAGTGGGTGTCAAAAAGAAGGGGGTCAATACAATACAATACAATACACAGAACAGAACAAATCCTAAATACAGTATAAAAAATAAAAAATGTACAAGTATGGAGCAGAATTTAACAGTAGATGATATCCCATAATATGATTTCGATTTGTTTAGAGTCCTGAAGACCTCAGCCATCAAGCTGCCTCCCCCATTTGGCCATTCCACAGTTGAGTCAGCACCAGGCCAACCACTCTGATGAAAGGACCCATCTACTGCATGATTGCTGCGATCCTCCATCAGGGATGACTTTACCTTAGGCAGGCAAAACAACTTGGTAGGTGGGCCGTGGCACCAAGTGCCACATTTCAGTATTGAGAAGAGAAACAGAATAGGTGAGAGTTAGTAACAAATTAGAACTATCATGTTACTTATGTTTTAGTGCTAATGACTAAAAGCAAAGATGCAGTCTGTACAGTTAATCAGCAGCTCTAGTCAGGATATGCTAAACAGAAGTAGTGAGTCTTCAGCCGGGATTTAAAAGCTGAGACCGAAGGGGCATCTCTTATAGTATAGACCATTCCACAGTTTAGGGGCCCTGTAACTAAAAACTCGACCTCCTACTGTTATTTTATTAATTCTTGGAATTATTAGCAGACCGGCATCTTGAGATCTTAATGTGCGCTCTGGTTTGTAAGTCATGATAACTTCAGACAAGTAAGCCGGACCTTGGCCATTTAATGCTTTATATGTTAAAAGGAGGATTTTGAAATCTGCCCTAAACTTAACCGGGAGCCAGTGTAAGGATTTAAGAACTGGAGTGATGTGTTTGTACTTTCTTGTTCTTGTAATAATTCTTGCAGCAGCATTTTGGATTAACTGTAGGCTGTATAAAGAACAGTTTGAACATCCAGTGAACACAGCATTGCAGCAGTCAATCCTACCAGAAATAAATGCATGAATTAATTTCTCACAATCCTGCTTATTTAGAAAACACCTTAATTTCCCAACATTTTTAAGATGGAAGAAACATGATTTGGACAACTTTGTAATGTGCGCTTTAAATGACATGCTAGAGTCAAAGATAACTCCTAGATTGCGGGCTGATTCAGTAAAATTAATGGTGATTCCAACAGAGCTAAATGATGACAAAATATTGTTGTGATCAGCGTCATTCCCCCCAACAATTAACACCTCTGTTTTATCCATCCATCCATCCTCTTCCGCTTATCTGAGGTTGGATCGCGGGGGTAGCAGCTTGAGCAGAGATACCCAGACTTCCCTCTCCCCGGCCACTTCTTCTAGCTCTTCCGGGAGAATCCCAAGGCGTTCCCAGGCCAGCCGGGAGACATAGCCCCTCCAGCGTGTCCTGGGTCTTCCCCGGGGCTTCCTCCCGGTTGGACATGCCCGGAATACCTCACCAGGGAGGCGTCCAGGAAGCATCCTGATCAGATGCCCGAGCCATCTCATCTGACACCTCTCGATGCGGAGGAGCAGTGACTCTACTCTGAGCCCCTCCCGGATGACTGAGCTTCTCACCCTATCTTTAAGGGTGAGCCCAGACACCCTGCGAAGAAAACTCATTTCAGCCGCTTGTATTCGTGATCTCGTTCTTTCGGTCACTACCCATAGCTCATGACCATAGGTGAGGGTAGGAACATAGATCGACTGGTAAATTGAGAGCTTTGCCTTACGGCTCAGCTCCTTTTTCACCTCGACAGACTGATGCAGAGCCCGCATCACTGCAGACGCCGCACCGATCCACCTGTCGATCTCACGCTCCATTCTTCCCTCACTCGTGAACAAGACCCCGAGATACTTGAACTCCTCCACTTGAGGCAGGATCTCGCTCCCAACCCTGAGAGGGCACTCCACCCTTTTCCGGCTGAGGACCATGGTCTCGGATTTGGAGGTGCTGATTCCCATCCCAGCCGCTTCACACTCAGCTGCGAACCGATCCAGAGAGAGCTGAAGATCACGACCTGATGAAGCAAACAGGACAACATCATCTGCAAAAAGCAGTGACCCAATCCTGAGTCCACCAAACTGGACCCCCTCAACACCCTGGCTGCGCCTAGAAATTCTGTCCATAAAAGTTATGAACAGAATCGGTGACAAAGGGTAGCCCTGGCGGAGTCCAACTCTCATTGGAAACGGGTTCAACTTACTGCCAGCAATGCAGACCAAGCTCTGACACCGGTTGTATAGGGACCGAACAGCCCTTATCAGGGGGTCCGGTACCCCATACTCCCGGAGCACCCACCACAGAATTCCCAGAGGAATCCCCAAACCTCTGTTTTATCGGTGTTTAAAGATAGGTAGTTCTCATCCATCCACTCCTTTAATTCGCTAACACAACTAATTAAAGACCACATTGGAGAAACTTCATTTGATGTAAATGAAAGGTATAAGTGGGTGTCATCTGCATACGAGTGAAAATTAACATTATGTTTCCTAATGATAGATTGAATTGGAAGCATGTAAAGTGAAAACAGTAAAGGTCCAAGTACTGAGCCCTACGGCACACCATATCTCACTTCTGTGTATTATGATGGAGTACTGTCAGCACATTTCTGTACATGTTGGAATCGATTTGATAAATAAGAACTAAACCAAGCGAGCACAGTGTCTGAAAGGCCAACATCATTTTCTAGCTTGTGCAGTGTGTAGAATAGGCGCTGCAATAACATCCATTTCACTTTTTACTAGTTTTGTTGGCACTGGATCTAGGGAACAAGTAGTGAGTTTCATTTTAGAAAATAAATTTAAGACTTCCTGCTCAGTTACAGGATTAAAATTACTAAAGTGCTGAATGCAATGTGAGACAGGGTCTGCTAAGCTAGTGTGCAGTTTGTACTATGATGCTGAGATCTGGGATCTTATATTTTTAATTTTCTCATTGAAGAAGTTCATAAAGTCTATACTGCTAATATCTGTTGGTATTTTGAACTGTAGATCTGAATTCCCATTTGTTAATTTAGCCACTGTTCTAAACAGTACCCGTGGATTTTTATTATTGTTATCTATTATTGTAGAATAGTATTCTGAGCAAGATTTAAAGAGAGCTTTTTTATATTTGTTAACACTTTTTGTCCATGCAATTTGAAAGACATGTAGCTTTGTTGTTCTCCATCTGCACTCAAGTTTTCAACACTCTAATTTAAGAGCTCGAGTGTTTTCATTAAACCAGGGAGAGTTTCTATGTGCTTTGATCACTTTTGTTTTAAGGGGAGCCACTGTGTCCAGAGCATCTCTCAAGGTTACATTATAATGTGATGTTACCTGATCTAAATTGTTTTCCACGTTTACATTTGATGTTAACTGATCTAAATGGTTTTTCACAATTACCCTCAACTTGCTCAAAGTATCTATAAATTTTGAAGCAGAATTACAACCTAGATGTCACACTGTCTTTGTTTTAATCTGTGAGTGCGTTGGCAAGGGCAGGACTAAATCAAATGTAATTAAGTAATGATCAGAAATAACTTCATTTAATGGAGTAATATTTAAATTTTGAATTTCAACTTTGTAAGTTGTAATTAACTCCTCTATACTGAGTATGAGTATCGGGGTCCTCGTATAAGAAAGTAGAATTAAATTAGAGGTTTGGGGTCTAAGTCTTGAGTTTGTGCATGAGCACAATGCTGACAGTGACCATTTTTCAGTATATTTGTAAACTGATGAGTGTTTAGGCTCCTTTCTTTCCAAAGACAAATGGCCACTTAGTAGAAAACCTTTTAAAGCTTGCAACAAAAGCTGAAGCGGGTCTGAGTCTAGTTTTACTTATGGGTTACAACTGTCTTGGTTATGTGGGAGCGAGATCTGTAGATAGATATGTTACGGTTCTAGAAACAACCCTTTCCTGCTTTCTCTTGAATTTAGTCCCTGAAGCAGAGTGCTCACACTCTTCATAGTATTACATACCTTAAAGTCAGAAAGAATTAGATTTTTTTTTATCATTAGGGTTAAATGGTAACTATAGTTAGGTCCATAAGGTTTTGGGCAGTGATGCAATTTTTCCTAATTTTGGTTCTGTTCACCACCACAATGGATTTGAAATTAAGCAATCATTATGTAATTGAAGTGTAGACCTTCAGCTTTAATTTAAGGGGTGTTGTATGAGCTATTTAGGAATGACGGCCATTTTAACCTGGCAGTACAAACTATTAAATAATCCAGCCACAGGGGATGCACAAACCAGTGTGTTTCTTCGTGCCAGTCCCAAGCCCGGATAAATGGGGAGGGTTACCGGCATCCGGTGTAAAATTTTGCCAAATCAATATGCGGACAACAATACAAATTTCCATACCGGATCGGTAGAGCCCCGGATTAACAACGACCGCCACCAGTACTGTTAGCCAACAGGGTGCTGGCGGAAATTGGGCTACTGTTGGTCGAAGAAGAAGAAGGAGAAGAAGGAGGGGGGGCATGTCCGGAGAAAGGAGGAGAGGATGGATGTGTTGAGAGAGGACATGCAGGTAATGGGTGTAATAGAACAAGATGCAGAGGACAGAAAGATATGGAAGAAGACCACAGACGGGAGCAGCCGAAAGAAGAAGAAGTACAAACAATTACAAAAGTGCAAGACCAATAATATATAACCCTAACTTAGAAAATATTGTACCAATGCCAAAGTATCTGTTATAACTTACAAGAGAAGATGGGCATGATTGGCAAAAATAGTGCACCAGGATAACCCATTACAACCAAGAACAGTAGTGTTAGCCATTATAGCCTCTCTACTGCCTCCAGTGAGTCCAGGTCAGTCATGCACTGTAATGTAGCTGCTTTTCCCAATCAGGTCGTTCAGGTACTTGTCATCCACAGGTTACTCTGCCAACTGTGTTGACTTTTCAGTTTGACATGTCTAGAATCGTTTAATTCATTTTTGGAATTTTTGTATGTGCCCTTCTCATTATTTGTTCATTCTATCATTTAAATAGTGATATCTATGGATTTTTTTTTTCCTGCCACCATTTGTGGAGTTTTCAAATGGATGTAAGCCATGTGGGTTGTGGTTTTTGCACCTGTTACTATGAGGAGAAAATTGATGTTATCACACTCTGCCAGCAGCATGCATCAGAGCATTGGGTTAATTTGTGAAACAAGCATTTGTGATAATTTAAAGGGTAAAAATTTATTGTAAAGATATTTTCCAACAGCTATTTTGACTACAACGCGCCCAGTGGATGCCCAGGCTTTGCAGGAAGAAAAGGTTTCAAAGACCTGTCTACGCAGCTACTCTGTGGTCATAATGTTTTCCTCTACCTTTTCTATCTAATTTTTTTAGATATTGAGGTTAGACGACAGTAAATAGCAACTGGCTCAAAAACTACATGAACTTTCACAATTAGTGCCCTAGTAATTATGACACTATTTTTTAATAAGCAAACGCACTTTCCAAATAAGTATTTTCTTTAATATTTGCACTTTTAGTATGCTATATTTAAATAGAGACAAACAATATAATTTTATATGGTGAAAAATTATTCCTCTAGTAACATTTCATATATTAATATATTTGAGAAATTTGACATTTTCATTCATTTCTGCTCATATACTCTTATTCATTATTTGTATTCATTAGGCATGTACATATTTATGCTGCATGCTCATTTAAATGTTTCAAATTGGACTGAACTTGCAGTCATCGGTTTGAAAAATATGCACATTCCTTAATTACATTGCTAAATATTTAATTCCACCATTTTCCATCCATCTTTTGGATAAGTCATATGTTTCTTTAATGCATCACTTATTAGGAACTAATTAGAAGAGATCCATGAAGTTATTTCAGGTTAAATTATGATTTTATTTTTATTGAGTATTATATGTCAAATTCCTGCAATTTATCATTTCATGGAAAGCAGTTATGAGAAGGGGGTTATTTAATGATATCATTATTTCAATTTAAATAATGTTTTATTCTGAAGAAAGAAATAGCCTAAAACCTAACGAGAACGTCTCAATGCTCTATAGATTCAGCTTTGGAGTCCTGGCATTATTCATTAGAGAATATTAGCTAAAAGGTGGTTGTTGCTTTTAAATTATTTCATAAAAACAAAATGTCATGCAAAGTGAAACTATTCAAGTTTTTTTTTTTAAGTTAAGAAAGTTCTTTGCTATTTAATGTGGTAATTTTGTACAGATTCTTAGACAAAACCTAAATAGGAAAAAATATTAAAACACAAATTGTTTGGTCTAAACTGATGGACAATAGGTAATACTTCAACCAGACCCTGATAGTGTCAGCATGATCACAGATCTAAGATTATCTAAGAGCATATTTTGGAAAGCAAAAACATTAAAACATGTTAGGAAATGTGAATGCTTATGCTGCTCTATTGTCATCACCCACCACCCAGGCCTGTGTCTCTTACTGTGACTGCAGGGTGGAGATCAAGAAAGATTTGCTTTCACTGAAGTTTGGTTGCAATACTGAAAATGAAATAAGAGTTTAGTCAGGCTACAATCTGTGATTATACTGTAATGAAAGGTAATGCTGTGGTCATGCATCTCCATAATATAACTTATGTCGTGTATATGTTGCCTTTTGTGGCCTATTTGTATGAATCTATTTAAATTTTAAAAGATACACCAACATCTACAAAAATTCCACTACTGTCCTGCCAATGGACAGGCCCTTAACCTCTCTTTGCTCCAACAGTACATATAAGGAAATCTTTAGTTTCATAAAATTTTTTGTTATCTGTATTGGTAAAAGGCACTATATTTTATTGTTATTTTATTTATTTATTTAGCAGACTATCCATTCATCTATTAATTTATCCACATCTTTCTTTCTCTCTCTTCCACTCCCTATCTACTAGGAAAATAATTTGCCTCCTTCACTTCCTATCCGCTCCGTGACGTATTTATGTGGTGTTATGATTTTTAAAGTTTTGTTTAACAAACAGCTCATTTTTGCTTGATTTTGTATTTGTATTTTTTGTTTTACCTTCATCGTGGTATTTTAACATCTCCATTTTCTTGATTGTTTCTGCTCATGACTGCTATCATGTTGCGGCTATTTTGCATGGTTGGCCAAATTGTTGTTAAACATGTTGTTACCACTTGACTGCTGGTATCAAGACACCTAACAACATTGTGTTGCTGTAATTTAAGTTGGCAGTATACACCCACTGGCAGCAAAGTTTCTGGATAAATAAAGCTAAAATATCAGATTGGTGATATTGCGGAGGTGTATAATATTAGCTATTTAGACTTCTTGCAAGGATGTTTTCACCTTAAGATTTTTTTTTAAACATTTGACTCCACCTGTTACGTGTCTGTGTCCTGCTGAGCTCCATGCTAGACAGAAAAGACGTGACCTGAACCCAAATGATAAAAATTGCACATTTATGTAGCTTGATTTTCTCAATAGTCATCATGGAGGGAGGAATGGTGTGTGACACCTGTGGATTATGGACAGAGTTACACATTTAACCAGATCCATGTTTATGCCCTATTGCGCAAACTGCAGTGAGAGGGTACATGAGTAATGACCACATCTGTTTTTGGCTATGTTAACACTTTCATTTCACAGCAGTACTATTGCATTCCAAAAGACGGCGTTCTACACATCCCTACACTGAACTGTGTTCTGATCAGCAGAATTCCATTGAATATATAAAAATAAATTTAAAAAATATTCCCGGAAACAGAAAATTCCCTCCTCAAAAAATGCTGAATACAAAAGATATTAAAAACATGAAAGGCAAATAGAAGTGTTCACTATTAAACTATTCTTAAAGTGATTATATACAGAAAACACAAAGTCCAGAACTGCTATGAATGTGCCAGTGTAAAATCTAATTGTCTGTTAAAACACAGAATTATTGGCTCAAAATTTCTAATTAATATACATAAAGCCAGTAACCATCAGGCCTTGCTTTAGTGTCAATGAACGCAGTGAACCATGAGTGTTATTACTACAGGTAGCTGATGGACTCATGTTTGCAATTTTGAGATTCCAACCACTGAATTATCTTTTGTATGCCAAAATCAACTAAGGCATATTTCTACACTAAACAACATCTTCTGAAACAAACACTGGCTTGAAAAAGGAAAAGCAAAATGAATCGTACAAAATTGAATTCTGTTTCTCTTCTTGGTATCTTGATGTGACACTTGGTCTATTGCCAAGTGATTCTCTTGCCTATGGAAAAGTCATCTGGGATGAAGGAGCTTTGGAATCAGTGGTTGGAGATTATTTTATGAGACAGGAATGACTCAGCACAGACTCCACTACAGAAAACCCAGGAGCTGGTAGGCGGCCAGTTGGTCAAGGACTCCAGGGTTGTGACTGTTTCTACATTTGTCTTTGACTTTCTCTGTCACCTGGCCATGGTTCAACAGTTAAGTAATGGACAGATATTGTTGGTTTCCTATTATGTTTATCAGTTTATACTTTGTTTTCTGGTGTTTTTTGTACCAATTCTGTATTTGGTAATTAGTATAATCTATATCTGTATTTTATTTGTGAATTTGTCACATCTGTGAAGAGTGCTGTATGCAACATCAGTTGTACTGTATTATATTGCATTGAATTTAAAGCCAAACTTAGTGTTCAGAAAATGTATGAAATAAATTATGTTTCACTACCAGTGAAATTCATGCCATTCACACAAACTGGTATGATAGTACAGTACCCCTGAGAGTGCAGTTAACCAAAGATACAAAAATGTGGCATTTTGTTTGGAAAAAAAGTTGCAGAAATCATCCTTGAATGGCAAAGCAGTGTATTGCAGGACATGCTTAAACTGGAATGACCAGAGAAGGCTCCTGGGGAAGTCAAAAAATGTAGGCAAAAGACACAAACATTTGATTTTTTATTAATACAACCACAGGAAGAACACAGACCTCAAAATAAACTATAAATTTACATCCTTATTAGGCCTGACTAAATGATTGTTGATCCTCTAACTAGCTAATGCGGTGGCTTGGCCACTTGCCCCCCACAAGGTCTTTCTTTCTTTCTTTCTTTCTTTCTTTCTTTCTTTCTTTCTTTCTTTCTTTCTTTCTTTCTTTCTTTCTTTCTTTCTTTCTTTCTTTCTTTCTTTCTTTCAATTTTGATTTGTTTTCCACCTTCCAGTTGAGTCTTCATTGTACTTTCCTTTCTAAAACAACCCTCTATAAACCTCTGGCACCTCTGGTATTCTTGCAGTTTCTCCTATGACTCGTCTAGAACTCCTTGTAGTGTCTTCTGGTGATTCTGCACCAATGAACATTAATGCTCTTTTAATGAGTCGTGTTTTACAAGGAAGGTTCCCAGCTGTCTAATCTGTTCGAAGGATAAGCACAGTCCCATATGTTCCCTTCCCTCTAGATGGGACCTCTGATGATTTCTTCCTGGCCTTACGTTCTCATCAGGCTAAGGCCTAGGCACCCCTGCCAGTTTCTGCATCATCTGGATTCTATCATCTGGGGTTCAGTATGGCATAATTCTTTTTAGGCTGAGTCTCTCAATATTGCCCTTCGCTATTGCCCTCGCAGACACAGCCTACCCCATGCATGTGCAGGGCACTTTCTGTGGCCAGTGTCTCTCTATTTCTCTAAGACTGGCATAGTGAGGTTATTTACAGCAGCAAATTAGACTGGATTGCATAAAACTGAAAGAGGATCTTAATAGTAAAAGAATGACACAGAGAGAATCTGCTTTCTCCACAGAGGCAGTGCCCAGGATGGGGATCAAAAGAGGTTCCAGCACAAACCATCAGCAGACTATAATTACTATTATTATCATCATTAACAATAAAAGTAAATTGATCTGACGCTTTTGAGAAAAATACCTATTTTGTAATAATTTTGTCTCAAGAATAAAGTCTCTCTCTCTCTCTCACTTGCTTTTGCTCTCTCTGTCTTGTTTCAACTGTTTCAGTTATTTTTTAATGAATTTATAAAAGTTTGAAAAACCATTCTGCCTTCATACTTAGCTGTTCAATGTCACATATGCTGTGAAGAGGAACATATTGAGTGACTGCAGTCAGAGACCGTCTGGTGTCCTAATGGGATAAATGGATTTCCCTCAAGGGCATATCAATTTGCATGACAGCTTTGTAGGAAAGAACTTGTTCTGCTTCTTTCCACACACAGGCCTCCCAGAGCCCAAAGAAGATATGCAGATGAAGCTAGCAGAGTGATCCCAAGGAGTGTCATTATCTGGTGAAGAATCAGATGGATGGTGCGAACGGCAGGTGTGGCTGGCCAGCTTCTGGAAACAAGGACATCTCTCGAAGGGGTGGGAGTTGGCATCATTTTGTTGCGTGCTTTGCATGTTGGAATCTGGGCTAATACAACAAATGAAAAATCTATAGTTCAAAAATTATGGATTTTTGTCCCCATCTTTAAAAGAAAAATTATCTACTAAGTAGTAGCCACAAGAACTGAAGTGTGGTAATATTACCATCTTCTGCAGTGTCAAAATCCCTCCAATACCAGGTTACTGGAGGGCAGCTGGCCAAACAGATTCAATTGAGGTTCACAGAATTGTCTTTCGTATGAATAAAATTCACATAGAGCCTTTCATGAAGCAAAATCACACCACTTTCCCTATATGACAGATTCATAAATATTACATACAGTCATAGCCTAAGGTGTATACAGATGGCCAAGTAGTCATTGAATACCCGTTTTTATAAATATAAATGTAGTCTAGAGGTTATTACATTAGGTTATCAAAGGGCAACACCACTGGCAGAATTTCAGGCTTTCAGTTTAAGTTAAGGCAAGAAAACTGATAAGTGGCCTTCAGACTGGACATATTCAGTTCAATTCTGTTCATTTCTGTAAAGCACAATGACATGTTTACAGGTAGATGCAAACATAAACTTTATAAATTACATACATCCATCCATTATCCAAGAAATTACATAATGAGTATAAATAAAGACAGTTTTTTTTTCAAACAGACAGGAAACAAAGTGATTTTGAAATTTATTAATATGACTGGAGCCCACCAATGACTGTCATTTAATTAACAGTTGAACTACAAATTAAAGAGGAACATGCACAAGATAGCCAGCATGCTATAGTGGTTAAGATACTGTACTTTAAAACACAAGGGTGATGGGTTAGTCCTTACTTCTGACTATCAAAGTGACTCTAAGCAAATTGCATAACGTCTTTTTGTTACAAATATTGGTATGGAAAAGGAAGGTTTGAGATTTGTTGGAGAGTCCAGTGGTGAGACATCAGAACAGCATTTATCCCATTAATTAACTGAACATGCAGTGGGGCTGAACCTATCCTGCCGGCACAGGAGGTGGCAGAAAACAACCTCAATTCGCATGCCAGTATATTGTAAGGTATAAACAAACAGGTATGATAAGAAGGGCCAATGAGGATATGGAGGGCAAACACAGTAAACCAAAGATATTAAAATGTGGTATTTTGGGTTAATAAAATAACCACAACGTACAAAATACACAAAATTTAAACAACAAGTCTAAATCTTTTTGAAGCCTGATTAAATTAATATTGAACATTTGCCTAGCTGAAAGGGTGGCTTGTACAAGACCACCTCAAAATGGCCCCTTTCTCTACCTTCCATCTCTTTCTCTCTTTCTAAAGACCCATGCCAATTTTCCTAATGCAAGCTGAGGTTTCATTGTAGTTTCCTTCTAAATTGCTCTCATAAACCTCCGTTACCATCCCATGCTGTGGTCAGAGGAGTACCAATAGTTGCTCCACTAAGTAACACCTTGCTGGAACTCCCTCAAGTGTCAGCATGGGGGACAGCATGGCTTCATATGTTTATTTCTACCACCACAAATCTCATACCTGCCATTTTATTCTGCTTTCTCCTGCTAGACCCACTATAAGTACAGGTAAAATACATTTTAACAGAAAATTCCAAATACATTATAGTCTGTTTGTCTCCCTCTACAAGAAGAAAATAAAGAGTCAGGGACATACAGACCAATAACAGAAATATAAGGAGTTTGACTCGCTTAGGATCGACAACATAGACTTCTAAGGTCACCCTTTCTAGTGTCACCCTATCCTGCTATTTAAGTGTCAAAAGAAAAAGTACAGCAAGAACTCTGTCCAAACTTTTTCATTCCACATCCACTTTTGTGGATATCAAACCTAATCATCAACCATAAAAGTTCATAAATAAATTAATCCAGAGTGGCTTTTTTCTATTATTTCTGGATCTCGAAAGCTGCTATATTTAATGGTGTCTGGTATTAGCTGTTATTTATAGATTCAGTGGCCATTTTAAAAGGTTCGCTTTTCCAGTACCGGAGAGGGACTCTTTCCTTTCAGAACAGTCTGAGAACATGGATTCAACAAGGTGCTGGAAGCATTCCTCATGGATTTAGGTCTGTGTTGACTTAACAGCCTAATGCTCATTTATCAAACATATTCATGCTGCGACCCTCTTGTTGTTCCTATTCCCAAACACTTTCTGTTGGATTGAGATCTGGGGACTATGCAGCAGTTGTGATGCCACAGGTGGGCCTAATGTTATTTTTATTACTTTTAAATATTTTCATTAAAAAAAAACAAAAAACTGATTTTTAATTTTTTTTTTCACATTTAATTTGAATGGTTTTTGTTACCACTAATTAAAATCCATTTACAAACAGTGAAGATAAAGTGACTGTGTATCTCTTGTCAATACGTAAGACATACCAGACATAATGGCAAACAGTTCATTTTCTGTTTTTCTATTCCTTGTATACTTGTGTATACATACATCTGATACATGCATTTACAGTCTCAAAATTCACAATGAATCTGTCGCCAATTAGATTATTACAAAAATGAGAAAATCACATCTTTCAATATCTGATATTCCTCCCAGGTATTGTTATCTGCTGTATCAATGAGCCATAAAACTGTGCGCCTTACTGGCTATAACAGAAGTTGGAAACATTAATACTGATTGTGTTGGTGGCTCGCGAATATCAGACAAATCTGTGACCTGGCCGACTCTTAGCATTAGTAGTGCACCCATCGCTGAAGTGAACAAAACTAGCAGTGGGATTTCCTGTCATCATTGTGGCATAACTGAAATTTTCAGTGCCAACATCAGACTCTGGCACATTTTTCAATTCCGTTTGTTTCATTTCACATAAAAAACCTAAAATGGTTGCTTGTTGAGAAATTGTTCACATTTTCCTTCAACAAGACATAGCCCAACAGCAAGTCCAGTGATGGGCAATTCACAAACAGTTAAATTTTTTTGAACAAATCTTTTCAGTGAATCATATGAATCGACTCAGTGGAGCTCAACAGCAGTGCTTTAATTTCAACTTCAAATTACTAAATGATAACTTCCTCTTGACATCACATGTTTTAAACAGCTCTGAATGTCAACATTTTAAGTCAATCTTATTTTGTAAACCTTGTTATGCAGACATACTCTGTTTAAGTGACTCCCATATCTGTGCTTTCCACATACTTTTTAAAACTTGAATTAACTTTTCTAGTGATAAAAGTTAACACTGGTGATTTTACTGTATAAGTTTCTAATTAAATGATATTTTAATCAAGGGAAATGTACCGTATATACTCGGGTATGAGCTTGAAACCTGAAAAACTGATCATAAAATCAGACCCCGACTTATACGGCCATTCAAAAACACGACACATATATTTTTTTTTTTCATCTTCTTGCTTCCTCCAATCTCACACCAGTTTCTCGGACACATCGAATTTTGTTGCAGCAGCACAGTTACCAATTTCTTTCACCACTTCAATGACTTTTAATTTAAAACCAGCTTCATAATTTCTTCTGATCAAACGCTCCATCGTAGATAAAGGATGCTCTTATGATAAAGGTGTATGAGGGTGTGAGATACAAAAAACAAAAAACAGTGCAAACGTCGCTTTGGAATAGTTCTGGTATTACCATGTGGTCACGAAGGCACAATACATAGAAAAAAAAAGGCAGTGCACTCTGTGGTTACTCTCTCAGGTGGGCGTTAGCATATCATAATCTCGTGGACCAATAACGTGAGTTTTCCACATTCGACTTATAACAGTATAAAATACCGGAAATTATACAGGAAAATCAAGCCCTGACTTATCCACGGGAGAACTTAAACACGAGTATATACGGTATATTAAAATACATGTGAAGTATAGCTAATTTTCCTTTGAGGAAAAAAAAAATTAAACACCAAAGCTTTAGTGAGGGGCTAATGAGGAAAGTACTCGGGTACAATACTGGTGTTACTCAAAGCATTGGTGTCAACTGAAGTCACTATCATGTTCCTAGAACTAGTGTGACATGATATAGTCTTTAGGAAACAGTGTGATTTATTCAGGTGAAAATACCAATTTGAAAAACATTTATCTGTTTAAAACATTTTCATACAGAAATGTAGCTCAAACCACTTTACAAATAATTATATAGAAATTACAAGAGAAACAGAAAAGGCTCTAATAGTTACAGTGGCAAAAAACGGTGTACAATTTGAAAATATGTGCTATGGTCAAATGGCCAGGGATGAGAGGAAAACAACTGAAGCTGGCAACAGACCACCCAGCCACCATGGTCATACTACAATTTTTAATTGTGATAAAGTTATTCATTAATATTTAGACATGATGCAACATCTGTGAAGATTTGAGGCAGTAGATATCCTCTTGGTAGTAGCCAGCCCCAGTCTTGTAACGTTGATGGCGATAGCAGAGTAGTTTGGCCTTGTACCAGGGGCACACAGAAAAAAATCACAGGATAACAGAAAAAGACAGAAGTGGTGATTAGTAAGTGGAAAAATTAAACATGAACAATTAGAACTGTGTAATAGCTGCCCCACATGAAAACAGTCATACTGACCTCTGTGAGAAAACATACAACTTTACAATGCAATGATGAGGGATTATTTGTAGTCCTATAAAACAGATTTACTATATAAAATTACGAATATGCCAAATTAAAACAGGGTGTTCTCAGCATTTTTGAAATGTTCAACCGTATTAGCCTGATGTATTTCTTTTGTTAAATTATTCCAGACTTTCAGTGCATAAAAGCAAAACACTGCCACACCATGTCTTTTATGATTTACATTCAACATAAGCTAAGGTAGCATTTGAAGACCTGAGATTGCAATTAGGGATGTAAGAGGACTGACATTATGAAATACAGGAAGCCTTATACAAAATTAAGAAAATTATTTTAAAATAAATCCTAAAAGACACAGGCAACCAATATAACTATGCCAATAGATGCTAATGAAATGTGCACACATTGTCTCTTCTTCATTAAGATTCTTTCTGCACAAGCTACATTTGATTTTTCTAGTTAGCCTTGGAGTGAATTAAAATAGTCTAGCTGACTAAAAACAAAAATATGCAATTTTTCATCATTCTGCAATGATATGAAAGGCTGAACATGTACTCTGTTTCTTAAATAAAACTGTCATATAACTAATATGTAATTTGTAATTTTTGGCAGACAGTAGTCACAAAAAAGCACAAATGGCCTACAGTTATGGTTAGGTACACTGTAGCATTCAAATGATCAATATTTGGCATCTTTAGACTTTGTTCATATCATTTGTGGATGTATATATTCATTAATATTACCTTTCAGATGTGGCGAGTTGACAACAGGGGAGAGGAAAACAAAAACTCCACTTCCCCTGCATCTCTGAAGAAAATAAACTTCTGGCAGGGACCTCAGTCGGTTAAAATTAAAAACCATAGAAAGATCAGACACAGTTAAAATGTTCTGCAGCCCAGGGCCAACTGGCAAAAGCAAAGCATTCCAGGGCTTTGGGGGCCCTGTAGATAAAAGCTTAACCTCCCACTGTTGTTATTTTTTAATCATTGAAATCTTTAGCAGATCAGTAGCTTAAGATCTTGGTTTTGTATGTAATGATAAGTTCTGATAGGCTTTTTCAGATTATATGTTAGAAAGAGCATTTTGAAATCAGGCAGTAGGCTTAACTGGAAGCCAGTGTAAGAATTTAAGGACAGGAATTATGTGTCTAGCAGTGATTTTTGAATAAACAGAAAGCTGCATGCAGCATTGTTTGAATAGCCTGTGAATAATGCATTGCACTCAATAATCTTACTTAAAATATTTGCATTAAACAATTTCACAGTATGCTCCATGTTTTAAAGTCATCTTAATTTTCCAATATTTTTAAGATGGAAAAAAGCAACATTTTAGGTAGTGTTATAATGTGTGTTTTGAAAAACACACTTTTGGTTTGAAAGATAACTAATTTTTAGACCAGTATGTCACCTGTCCCATGAGGGGTGCTAATATTTTGGATCACTATTCTGTTTACTCTATTACATACACAACTTCAGACTGGGTCAACAATTCACATTTTTGAACAATGACCTGAAGTATACAGTCAAGAAAATGCTGCAGTGACTTCAAGACAAGTTTTTGGCTGTCCTTGAGTGGCCAGACTTAAACCTCATAGAATATTTGTAGAGAGAACCTGAAAATGGCAGTTTGCAGAATCTTCCCATACAATCTAATGGAGCTTGGAGGATGTGCCAGGAAGAATGGGATAAACTGCCCAAATCCAGGTCTACAAAAACAATAAACCATGGAGAAATTGAAGGAGCCTAAATATCTTCTCAATTCACTGTACATAAAGATGTACTGATGGAAGGAAGAAAAGCGATACTTGTTGTTTCACTGAAATTTCATACTTCTTTGTTGAAAAAAAAATTATAATAATAGGAAAATAATAACAACTATGCATATCAACTACACAAATAGTCTGCCTCTTTGACTGAGTGATTGGACCACATAGGAATTCTCCAAAAAAGGGAACCGCTAACATCAAAGAGATTGCTCTGCTCCCTTTTCGGTAATCTATAGTAACATGCTGTAACATACTACATCCCATCAACTACTAAACCTTCCTGTTACCATTGCTATGGGCCTATTCACATATTGTTTCACTACTGTCTTATGAAATCCATCAAGTATTAAGAATTTGGATGCATTTTCTCCAGTTAAAATAACTTGGAAACAGCCAAGATCTTACAAATAAACCTGTTAAAAATAAAGTCTGTTGCCGACGACAATTTCTTATTTAGGTAATGATGATAAGATGGAATTATTCTTTGCACATCCTTGAATGTGTAATGTTAAGACTGCATGAAAGTTAGCCTAAGTGCTATTTACCTCTAAAGTTTGAGGTTTGTCCTTCAGTTTGCAGCTTTGGGAGTTTGTCCATCGGTGAGGAAGAACACAGTTTCTTAGGGAACATTTGTCCCATGCTGTGCACAAATCCATTGCCACTCTCTTTAAGACAGTTATGTATTTAGAAATATTTACCTTTCAAGTTGCTCACGCTCATATTAAGTGTAGCAATTTAATGCTAACACCATTTACCATGACTTCATTGTGTTTGGTCTTCTGTTTTGAAATATTATTGGTAAATTAACCTTTACAAACTGTTCAGATTTACTTGAAATCTCTCTGCCTTGAAAAATAAGGCTGGGGGGCGCAGTCTAACTGAAAATGGGGCAGTTTTGAATTCCTCATGGTGTGGTGCCTCCTATAGATCTACAAAGAAACAAAGAAATGGCAAGGAATCGGGGAGTCTTGGCTACAGCATAATGTACTTCATATGAGAATCTTCAGATTAATAACTAGCCAACAGAGGCAAAGGGTACAGCTCACATGTATCTTGTAAATGGCTTAAAAATAATAAGTTAATGATTTCTTGCATTGAGTTTTTGAAGCAGACGTGAAATATTCCATTTCAGGAATATGAGGATGGCACTATTCATTCTTTGCTTATAATTCATATAAAGATATCACCCTGAAATTATATGAAACGTCTGATATAATTAACTTCAGTGCAATCCTTGTCTTTTTACACCTCGAATATCACAACATGCTGTAGTGGTGACAACAGCTGCAGTTTACATCTGTAACAGATGAGATGATTTGTATTCAGTTTTTTCTGTTTTTAGGAAACCATATATATATATATATATATATATCATATATAAATATATAATTAAATGATTCTAATGTAGATATTCATATACTGCACACATACACTGAGTAAAATATATCTGAAATAACAAAAAGAAAATCTCCCTGACATACGTTATATTTTATAAAAGAAAAGGAAAGTGTAATTTTTTTCACAATCTATTATTACAAGCCTGATAATTGAAATGGCAATCTGAGCAGATTGCATTAAATTAAATTGTTCGAAATGGCACCTTTCATTTGCTAAGCTTGACTGAGCTCTGCATTAAATGAATTTAATTATTCTTGTAGCCCATATATTATTAATCATCTATATTGATTTCTGAACTCCCTTGTTACTTGTGGGTATGCAAATTTACACTGGCAATATAAGAACTAGTTCATTTGCATAGGGGTCCATTATTATTTTATAAGTAAATTTTAATGTGGACGCAATTAAAACCCAATGAATTGAAGAGCTAAATTGGCTCTGAGTATTTCCAATATTATATATAAAACTGAAAAATCAGTAACATCAAACTATACATATATATATATATATATAATACATATGATGAGACGGAGAGAGAGTGTATGTGTAGACAGAAAAACAGATTGATTGTTATCTCTGAATGTCTGTTAAATTAAAACACAAATTAAAACATACCACTTTTTAAATAATAATAATAATAATAATGCATTTTATTTATAAAGCCAGAATATATAAATTATGACTTTATGTATTGTTCTTTGTATTGAATTATCTATTTTAAGTAATCTATTCGTTGACCCTTTCAGGTGTTAGACTCACTGGTGGGCAGAAACAATCCCACCATCAGAATTACGCACATGGCTGGAACTGACACCGGATGGCCATACTCATTCACAAAGAATAAGTTAGTGTCACTGAACAACCTAAGTTGCACTTTCTTGGGATGCAGAAGGAAAACCAGAGTATACAGTGAAAAACCCACGCATACATATGAAGAACGTACACAGTCCAAAGAGACAGTAACCAGCCCAAGATCTGAACCTAAGCTCTTGAAACTGTGAAGCTGCAAAGCTGAACCAAAAGTAAAGACGATATTAGAAATACCATCAAATGTCCGACAGTATTGATATATAAACTAGCTGTTAAATTTATTGTCTCATATTTCATATATAAAAAAAGGTGCTCACAAAGACATATCATATGAGGTAATGGTGTAGACATTCATTGCTGCTATTTCTGTGATAGTCATGTGTGGATCCTCTTTGATGAGCTCTTAAATGTATTCTTCTTTATTACTCTTGGTTAAGGCACTTTGTACAAAACCACTATGGGATGGCAGGCAAGATATGTCTTCCAGTCACTAAAGTGCTTTACACCTGTTACCTGCTTGTGCTTATACATATGACTCAATGTGTGTAGGTACCAACTAATGGGAGCTGGCATTGCCACCTAAATTTTGGAGTGGTTCTAATGA
Organism: Erpetoichthys calabaricus; assembly: GCF_900747795.2. Classification (NCBI taxonomy): domain Eukaryota; kingdom Metazoa; phylum Chordata; class Cladistia; order Polypteriformes; family Polypteridae; genus Erpetoichthys; species Erpetoichthys calabaricus. Next base: position 46,147,740 of record NC_041398.2, read on the forward strand.
AAAGTCATCTGGTAATATTGAGTTGAGCTGATTACATCAGATGTGCTAGAATTTATATGTTGGTACAGGTTATTTAGAAGGGAGAATTTGTACTTGACCTGTCATCCTAACCAGCAGTCTATGGTGACGGTCAGGAATGCTTGTGGGATGAAGCCGCATTTTCAAACAAAAATATTTTTTTAACATTATGAATAATGCACATAAAATGAAATTTAAGTATGAAACCTAAGAGATACATACATATCAGCAGCCATACAACTTAACTAATCCATCTGAAGATAAGTATGTTTGAGCCAGCCAATACTTGGATGGGAGACCATCTAGGAAAAGCTTGGGTTGTTGCTCGAAAAGGTGTCGTTGTGTCCATCAGGGGAGCTTACCCTGTGGTCTTCATATGGATCCCAGTGACCCAGTGCAGAGTACGAACAGGGTGCTGTAAAACTTGGTGAAGGCCTCCAAATGAGAAGTAAATCTGAGGTACTGATTCTCTGTGGTCATAAAAGATCCCTGAGTAGGGTGTCTCCCGATGTCCTGGCTAAACTGCCTTCTATTGCCTGGTCAATCTGGCCATCTAATTATCCCCTTTCTCTCACTGACAGACTCTGATTAGGGAGGTTGAACAGCTAAAATGTTCCTCACCTTGGATGGCATTATTTAACATGCCAGCAGTGGTGAAGCTGACCACAAAATATAATCTTACTAAAACAGCCCCAAAAATCATAAACATACCAGTTTCATTTAGGTTCCTGAAATAAAATGACCACCCCAATATAATCACAAATTATTATAATTTAATAGCATCATAATCATCTTTAAACTGTGACCAAAATTCCTGTTTTCTGTGTCCATGCCAGTACATGCACAGAACAATGTCAATGTATGGTATCAGTGAGCATTTCCAACAAGAAGCTGAATACTGAGCCCTGTTCAGCTCCCCACTCCTGATGCCATACTTCCTCCTCCCCTCGGCCCACAGCCTCTGTCTCAGATTAGCGCAAATACACCGTTCCTGTAAGTGAACTATCATTCTCGGCACGATAAGTGAAGTCGCAAAATCAACCAGAAAGTTCAAGCAAATTCTAGAAAAAAAAACCTGATCTAAATTCGTTAAGTAGTTCTCTCATTCACTTGCAAAGCGATACACCTCGAGGGTGGTGCGTGAGTGAGGAGCAGATCCTAACATAGTGCTACCCACACTGTCTATATAGAGTTTGCATACTGTTTCCATGTCTGTGTTGCTTCAGCTAGGTGTACCATGTTTCTCTCACCTGCAAGATATGTCTGATTTGACATGTTCTGAATGAGTCATTGTGTGAGTGTCCTAAGTGACAAATAGATTTTCTGTCTGATGGTAGTTTCTGCCTTTTGCCCAGAGCTGCCAGGGTAGGCTTTAACTCCCTCTCTTGCTTTTCAAAATGTAAGAATAATTGGTACAATATTTTCCATGTATCATCCTTTTTTTTCTTTCCATCATGGATAGGCTTAATTCTATACTGTAAATCAAGAACATTCTGCCTCTATTCATTTTAACTGATATTATATACTTTGAGGATTTACTGTGTAATGCTTAAACCAAATGAAATACATCATAGTTATATTACTAATTTCTAAGCATCTTGGATGACAGTTGTCATGCTTTGTCAACATTAACAGCCTTTTATTTGAATTGGCTGTGTGCTGATAAACTAGTCCTAATAAGAGATTTTAATATTCACATAGCCATGGAAACGTGCGCCTCATCAAAAGTTTTTTTTTTTTAATCCCTGATTGATTCTGATGGATTTTTCCAAATTGTGAACTGTCATACACACTTTTATAATCATGCGTTAGATTTAATTATCACCCATGTTGTTAACATGTGAAATGCAATTATCTCTCCTGTTACTGAAACCATGTTGCATCATTCTTAAATTAGTTTTGGTGTACTCTTGCTCTGTTTGATAAATATACAAGAAAGAATGAGAATTTTAATGTATCTGAGAACCTTTAACTTAGACTATGAAACTAATGTAGTCTAACTTAAATATAAATATTTTATGTGAAATACATTTTAGCCAAAGCAGTTGTACTAAAAAAGTGAAGTAAAGTGTAATGTGATCTGCCTTGGTTTAATGACACCATGTGCTATTAAACCAAATAAGTCTGAAAATTAGATTACAAAAGGAAGATACAATTTTCTTCAACAAGAGCATTAAACAGCATAAGAAAGCTCAGATTAGTGCTTCAAACTTCTTCTTCCATAGCTTTTCCCATTTTTATATGGTGTTGTTATTTTGCTTTCACTATCTTTCTCCAATAAAGGTTTTGGTTTGATTTTTACGGCCGGATGCCTTTTCTGATGCCAACCTTTCCAATTTATTTGGGATTGAGAACAGTTCCAAAACGGAGGCATCCATATTTGAACAATGCTAGAGTTTTTATTTAGACATTATTTGTTTGCTTACCTGACAAGCACAAAATACATTTACCTCAAGTGAATTTGGTCAAGAATGAACTATGACTCTGTGCCTAGTCCTTCCTTCCTTATCTGTATTTCAATTCAGGAATGAAATAGGGAAGAAATGCATCTTTGTGGATGTCATTTTTCTCTAGACCAAGATTGTCAATGGTCCGGATGCAGCTCTTAGATCTTTCTAGAGTTGCCCCCTTTATAAATATTCAGTGATGACTGTTAGTTTTTTCAAACACTCCCTTTAATGTATGCTTCATATAGAGATTGTATCTGTATACAATTTAGACAAATGACAATTACACTTGGTATTAAATGCATCTCCAGTATCTACTCATGCTTATCTGTGCACCACACCACACCACAGCTACCAACTTGTATTCAAAATGTAAACTGACAGCTTGAAATGGCCCAACAAGAAAAAGTGAAAAGAAGGTAACGTACAGTTTAGTGTTTCAGCATGATGCCAAAGATGTGATAGTCACTTTTCAGACTTTTACATGTGTCAGACCTGGCCAGCCTTCAGTGGGTTATCTGATATGCCACCACCATAAACAAGTCTTCTGCCTTTCAAACTGACTTAACCATTGTGCGTGAATACAAAACATATTTGCATTTCAAATCATAATAGATATGATGGCTACCCAATTTCTGACCAACTCCAAGTGTGGTTTGTGCAATTCATCACCAGGACACATACACCTGGTATTTTAATGTGGTCAAGTGACATCTAATCATGACACATGTTAATGCAGGTGTAAATAGATGCACTTTGTTTTAACTATGAATTCTAATGTGTCCTGACTGCCGCATTCACTCAAGTTTATGCACTGACATAATATTTTTATTCTAAGTGAATTCTGATACTGTGGCTGCTGTTGGTTTTCCAAATCTCTTGTAATATAAAAAAAGGAACGCAGATAAAGGGGGAGGTCAGTTTCAAGAGAGATGCAAGGCAGAATAGATCATTGCAACGAGAACAGAGGTACCAGTGTATGATATCTGTAAAGAATTTGCATCATTAGTATTAAGTCAGGTGGGGTCCCAAACCCCTTATCCCTCGTTTACAGGCTGCAGATTTGTTTTTTGTTTAGCATATTTAAGCAATCATAAGTTATTTTGTGTAGGTCTTAAGTGTGGAAACTGCACTTTCTTTTTGGTCACATTTATTTGAAGCATGCAGTTTTCACCTGCTTATTTTAAGCAACTATGCATAAGTCATAAACAACATGGCCACCTTTTTGGAAATAAGGCATATATCCTGCAAAATGGGGATACAATAGTGTCACTAAAATAACAAAAAGAAAATAATAAATATTGAAATAATAATAAAATAAAAAATGTTAAATAAATAGTGCACAAATTCATTTTATTTATTACATGCTTCTTTAATGATTATCAGCTTAGACTTTTTGAGTATGTGCCTCTACTGACCTGTCAAATGTTCCACATGATTCCTCTCCATCACAAATAGGTTCTATGGACATATAGAATGAATGCCTAAAAATGTTTAAAACAACTGTTAATATCTATGCAAAATGCAATTTAAATGCTTTTAAGATAGCAAACATTAAACAGTTTTTTGAAAGGGGGAGAAATGCAAAGTCTTGGAATGGTGAGCCTTTTTTATTTAATACTTTATCAAACCATTTTTTACATGGCAATATACAGTACATTTTGTTCTTATTGATTTTTGATCCGTACTTAGCTTTAATGACCAAAAGTGCTGAAAACCCAGCCTTACAAAGCTAGGAAGCTGCACAGGGTGGCAATATTTGCAAGGCACCGTTGCTTATTTCTGGGGGCTTCTGCTTTTTAGCTTGCAAAATTCAGGTATCAAGACGAAAATAAACTCAAGCTGTATGAGATTTTTTGTCTCATGTTACTTGGTATGCAACTTTGCATGATGAAAGAACAAGTTGCTGGGAACTTGTTTACAAAATCAGATTTCTCTTCATGTCTTTTAGCTTACATGAAAAATACAAGGCTTATGTACCAGACTACTGCACACAAGAACTTAGAAACATAAGAAATCTGACAAACAAGAAGAGACCAATCAGTACATCAAGCTTGTTTGTTTAGCTAATAGCTAAGCTCTCCCAATATCCCATTCATATTCTTCTTAAAGGTTGTCAAGGTTTCTGCTTCAACTACATGACTCAGTAGTTTGTTATAGACTCCTACAACTCTTTGCATAAAGAAGTGCTTCCTGGCTTCAGTCCTAAATGCACGTTCCCCTTAATTTCCAGTGATATCCTCACTTCAACCTTTAGTTGAAAGAATTCATTCTATCAATGCCTTTGAGGAATTTGAAGTCAGGATTAGGTCCTGATACAATCTTGTCTGTAAAGATTTTGCAAATTTATTTAAATAATAAATGACATTTATTTCAATTTATTAAGGAGTGTGCACTTTTGCTCGGCAATCCACACAGAAAATTCTTTATTGTCCAAAATTATACATATTGAACCAAAACCAAAAAACATGGCTTTCAATTCACTTTTTTACTTGGAATGCAAAATCTCTCCATTGAGATTATGTAACAAAAATAATATATATATATATATATATATTATATATATATATATATATTGTCACAGATGGCCAGGGTCCTTGTCTGGCCAGGACGCCTCTTCATGGAGAGGACCGGGGGAGCAAGTATGGGCAGAACAGTACCTCCCCTCAAACGTTAGATGGCAGCCCCCATGGGTTGCAGTGGTGCCTCAGATTCCCGCAGGGCTTCATGGGAGTTGGAGTTATCTACAGCCTTGTTGGGCTCTTGGGGTGCAGTCAGGGGCTGCTGCAACAGCTGCTGAACCCTCTTGGGCAAGTTTTCCGACCACACCCAGAAGTGCTATAAAAGATGTTATAAAAAGGATCCAGCAGTCATTACTCCGAGAGCCAGAGTCAGGAGGAGGGAGACAAAGCTTGCCAGAGAGGAGTGGAGGAGAAAGAAGAAGAAGAAGAAAATGAAAGTAAAGTATTGGGTGGATTGTGCTTGTGTTCGGGACTGTGTTGTGTGCCTGTGGGAACGGGGAAGGTGTTGCCCACATGTTCAAGTTCAAGTTCAAGCACTTTATTGTCATTGTGTAACACAACAAAATTACTTTTTTGTGACAGCCCCAAGGTGTATTTAAAGAAAAGTCAAATAATTCCAAATATGTTGTATACAGTGTTTAGTGATCAAGTAACCAGAGCAAATTATTATTGCTCAAAGTACAGCAGCATAATTTGTAATTGCACCTGTTAATGAATAGTACATTACATATTGTATATTGTATTACATTAGCATATTGCACTTTACCAATATAGCTTATTGTACATGTTCAATTAAAAATGATCTCAGACTGAGGAGATTCAGAGTTCAGAAAGTTTATGGCAGATGGGAAAAAGCTGTCATTTAGTCCGTTTGTGCGTACACGGATTGACCTAAAGCGTCTTCCTGACGGGAGGAGCTCAAACAAAGAATTTCCAGGATGAGGTTTGTCCTTGAGAATGTTTTTGGCCCTTCTCACACAGCGAATCTTATACAAGAGTTCGAGTGATGGCAGTTCAGTCCCAATAATGGCCTCTGCTGTTTTTACGACCCGCTGCAGGGCTTCTTTAGCAGCCTTGGTGCAGCTGTTGTATCAGGCCATCATGCAGTTAATTAAAATGCTCTCTATAGTGCATCTATAGAAATTAAGCAGCAGCTTCTGGGGGAGGTCAGCTGTCTTTAGTTTCCTGAGAAAATAGAGGCGTTGTTGTGCTTTGCCTATTATAGCCAAGTTGTTGTCAGCCCAGGACAGGTCCTCTGAGATGGTGACTCCTAGAAACTTAAAGTTGGAAACTCTCTTCACAGCATCTGCATTGATTGTTATCAGACTGTGATTGGTCTTTTTAGTGGTCCTAAAGTCCAGAATAACTTCTTTGGTCTTTTTGGTACTAAAGACCAGGTTGTTGGTGTTGTACCATGCTGTCAGATTCTGAACCTCTTCCCTATATGCAGCCTCATTTGTTGTCTGTTACAAGCCCAATGACAGTCGTATCATCCGCAAATTTAACAATAATGTTTGATTGGTGGATGGGTTGACAGTCATGGGCGAAGAGTGCATAGAGAAGGGGACTTAGTACACATCCTTGTGGCACATCAGTGCTCAGGGTAAGGGTGGAGGATGTGTGTTTGCCCATCCTGACAGACTGGGGGCTGGTTGGTGAGAAAATCCAGTAACCAGTTGCATATGGATGGAGCAAGTCCTAGTGCATTGAGTTTTTTTTTATCAGCTGGTTAGGTATGATGGTATTAAATGCAGAGCTGTAGTCAATGAAGAGCATCCTAACATAGGTGTTGAGCTTTTCCAGGTGCGAGAGGGCAGCATGTAGAGCCACACAGATGGCGTCCTCAGTTGATCTGTTTGATGCACAGAAAATAAAATAAAAACATCTTTGTATTTATCAGTGTGCCTCTAGCATCTGTCTGTGTCAGACTGGGTGGCTAGAGTTGTTACAATATATATATATCACAAAATAATCACTCACAGAAACAGGTGATATATGAGAGCAGCAGGCAGGTGATATGCTGCCTACCAACTGCCATTTCTCATGAACCCCACAACTCATGTGCTCTATGTACACTAGGGGCCTTCAAATGCAGATTGCCTTAGATCAGTGATACCTCCCATGCCATGTATCTTTCCCCTTGGAAGAAGGGGTTATTGTCGGGACGAACTGGGGGGCTTCATATTTGGGAACCCCTGTCTTGGATTACTGTATTTCTACAATGTAATGATAATTTAATTTTGACTTGCATTTTAGCCATTGCCGAAGAATATATCAAACATCTAAATTTTAAAACTACAGGTATTTATGGAGGAATAAAGTGATGATTTTAAATATATGATAGATAAGTTGTTTTGTCCCTGAACATTTTTTGGCACCTGCTGAGATCTGCGGCTTGTCTCCTGATCTACCATGGTTACCAAAAATAACTATCAGACAAATGGGTTAAGCAAAGTAAAACACACTAATCTGCTGCATATCAAGCAAAATAAATGTTTATATAATTATCCTGAGGAAAGCACATGTGTCTTTTAGTGACTGCAAAGTGCACTGCTTACTGCTGTGATAATGAAGCAAAACCTCTGTCAAAAAATGTTATGTGACTGTGTGAATCTGACCTAATTTGTTTTTAAGTCGCATTTTATAAATGTGTTTGCTATATAAAGAATAGCACAAATTATACAGACTCAGTTTGTACTTTAGTGGTTTAGAACCTTGGACGGAGTATAACTGTGAAAGGGGCATTTCAAATAGTTCCTGTTAATAGAGCAGACTTACTCCAAATGTGTTTTAAAATACACGTTTAAAGTGTTGCTTTAGATTGTATTGTTGAGTTCTGAATTATGCAGTGAAAAGACATACTTTTTTTACTTAATAGACTGAAAGTATCCAAGTTAAAATAGTATTGTTATTTGCATAAAAATTTGAGTTGTCACATCCATACTGACAAAAAATGGCCATATTTCACACAGAGACTCGGTATTAAGGCATATAAAACTTTCAAATACCAAAAGAAATACTTATTCTTGTTCATTTACACAGGTCAAAGCCCATTATAGTGAATATCCATCCATCCGTTTTCCAACCCGCTGAATCCGAACACAGGGTCACGGGGGTCTGCTGGAGCCAATCCCAGCCAACACAGGGCACAAGGCAGGAACCAATCCCGGGCAGGGTGCCAACCCACCGCAGGACACACACAAACACACCCACACACCAAGCACACACTAGGGCCAATTTAGAATCGCCAATCCACCTAACCTGCATGTCTTTGGACTGTGGGAGGAAACCGGAGCGCCCGGAGGAAACCCACGCAGACACGGGGAGAACATGCAAACTCCACGCAGGGAGGACCCGGGAAGCGAACCCAGGTCCCCAGGTCTCCCAACTGCGAGGCAGCAGCGCTACCCACTGCGCCACCGTGCCGCCCCATTATAGTGAATACCAAAGTAAAAAAAAAAAAATTCAGAATAACAAATACTTTTTGGCTTGGAAAAACATTTGTGCAACATCATGTTCAATGGATTTTGTTTTAACGAAATGCAAATTTCAGTATAACAAACATTTTTCCAAACAAAAATGGCCACCAAAGGTAATAATGCATACAAAAAATACTTAGTTCCATGCCTATACTTTCGCAGATTCTGAAAGAACCCTGAAAGAACCCAGATTTGAGAACCCTGAAAAAGGCTGCCTCTTTTTTGTTAGACCAAAAGAAAGTGATAGTCTATTGCGAAATTTGTAGTCTCTGGCAGTCTCGGTTGGCTCAGTGCAAGCATAGGCGAGACATCATACAGGTATAGCTGAATTCAGAGTCAATGCTCTGTCCGCGTGGGTAGTTGTGTCATGTGCGGATACTGTACTGCTCAAATTTCATAGTGCTTCTCAAAGTTTTTTGTAATGAAAATGATATCAAGTATACATCTCAGTATTTTAATTATTCAGAGAGCTGTAATATCACGAATGTAATGGATTCTGTGTCCTGTCGGAGGAAGAGAAAGCCTGTTTAAGAAGAACGTAGTGATTTACACACATAGAGCACATAGAAGAACACATACAAAGCAAAGCATTTAACGTGCTACTTTAGTTATGATGGTATTTTGAGAAACTAGTAAATTAAACGATTTTAAGACGAAGTTTATGATGTTCTACTTTAATGACAAAATAAACTACGTGATTAAAGTGGAAATTTCAAGATTAATGTTGACATTTCGAGCTTTTTTCTCACTCTGTCCCTATTTTTTTTTCTTTTCTCTGTACCCTAATAAGCTTTCATATGACACTCAGACGGTAGAATACGACTTGCTTTTTCATGGCAACTTTGATATCTGACAACTTCTTTTTTATTTTGGGCCCTGTGCGACTTTGTGAACTTGAGCTTTCGAGTTTCTCCGACACTGTATGTCACTTGATCAATTTCCTTTTGTTGTTTATACCACTGTTTAAACCAACAAATAGTACGTTTTTCGTTGTCTCCACTTGGTATTCACTGAAATTCTTCTAATTCCCCCGTGCTTTTGCCATTACCTTTTCACAGAACGCTGAGCTTAAGGGCTATTTATATTGATTTGCATATTCAAAAAGGTGTAATTCTGGGAGGAGTTTGGGGAGTGGCAGCAGGTGTGTGCACGTGCATTACTTTTCATGGGGATTTATGGAGTGGAAGAACATGGAAGTTGGCGAACAGATTTATGCATCTGGATTTTTTTGTGCATATGAACATTTCCACTGTTGTCCGTATGCCATGTTTTAGTGTGAATTCTACACATGGCATTATGCATGAGGCCCCTGGTCTGCAGAGAAAGGAAGAGAAAAGGTATCAGTGCGCTCTGGCATTCGAACAGATCACAATTATCTAAGCCCTTAGACTGTCCCCCATGTGCATGCACGTGACAATCTGTTTATGTTATTTCTTTTGTGTTTTGACATTTTATTTTTTAGAATATGTTTTGTGTCTAGAAACACTTAGATGACCCAGCTATTATGTAGTAATTCCTTATCCTTAAACAGTTTACTTTTTGCCACTGTAATTCTTTGTCTGTGCATACATTTGAACATTTTCAAAGGCAAATTCACACTTAACGATAATAAAATTACTGTTGCTCAAAGAACTAACAACTTCTATTTCCCTTACACTTTGTTATAAAAGATGAGTTTCAGAAAGACATTACACCAAATCTGACTTGAGAAAAATTTGTTAAGGAAGCAGTCATTTACTAAAACCACCATTTCAGTTGTCTCTTTTATATTTCTAAAAGATACTTCCCAGTCAATAATTGCAAAATGGAAAGTACCATATCATGTTTGCTCCAGATATATGCCTTGTTTGATGACATAATTTGCCATTATTTGGAATGTTAGAACTAGAGTCCTTTATCCAGTTAGTCTTTTGACTTCTTCCCCGTTAATAAACTTAACTCATACTGGTTCAGAATGTCATAAAAATAACTAATTTTATTTTAGCTTTACATTAGTTTTCAGGATTGCTTTGCAATGCTTATTATACTCTTGTGATTCCAAAGTTATATATCCCAACATAAACTATAGCCACAAAATCTTTACCTGCCCATGCCAAAAGCCTGTCTTATTTTTTGTATGATGTGGGAAACGCGGGTATATGGATATCCGACATGCTGTTATTGATTCCTGATCTTTACCTCATATAACATGGGCTGTATTGCAGAGAATGGAATCAGCGACGGCCAATACTTATGTTTTCTGTCTCACTTTAATTTAACTTTATTTGGTACAGACAGTATCCTGTGGATAATACAGTATCTGTTTGCTATTTCCATCTGGTTTGGTCAACGCTCTGTTTTTTTTCCTTTAACTACTTGAGCCAAAGTTTCATCAGTTGCCATCTGCAGTTTGTTCTTATTTCCTTTGCTGGAAATTTTACTTTCAAGAATTTCAGGCTTTCTAACTTTAAGTCTTATGAATATCTTTATTATTATTATTATGGAGTTTTCTCTACTTTCATTTTTTAAATGTGTATTTGCCTGGTTGTAGATCTTTGGCTACACTTTAAGTGTTGACCCTTGGAGTCTTTTTTACATGAGAACAAAAGAAATCTGACAAACAAGAGGAGACCCTTCAGTCCATTAAGCCTGTTCGTTTAGCTAATAGCTAAGCTGTCCCAAATTTTGAATGTTCTTTGGAGTATTTGCAACCTCTTATAGAATAATATTTCATTCTACTGCCTAGTGCTGCTGGGAAATGGTCTGGCTTTCCATGATTTCATAATTGGAAAAACAGATTGGTTAATAGAGGAAAGTTAATATTACAAAAAGTCAGCAATTAATACATACTGTGAATCCAACAGGACCTGTATTAATAGAATTAAGCGCACGAACTTAAGAAAAGATGGTGTTGTCAACAGCAAAAACACGCTGTAGTCCATGTGCGCAGGTTACGTTAATGAAAATTAAATGCAGCATTTGATCAAGTAAGCCTTTTGTAAAACAGACACCAAATGTTCTCTTGATTTCCATTTTACTAGCTATGATTATTAAGTTTATACAGTCCATCATCTTTTTGGATCTAAAACAAAACTGGCATTTGGTCTTCATGTTTATGTAGTATTTTTCTTGTTGATCCTTTACGCTAGAGGCCCCCAGTAACTGTTAAATGAAGTTTAACATGTATTTATTTTTTACATTTATAATGAATATTAGCTGGGTTTTAACTGTAATGTGACAGGTTAATCTTACAATTACATATACTCAGGAGGAGACCTTTTTAATACTGTATATTTTTATGTGATTCCTCTGTAAGTGCAGCACTATATTTCCTTTTAAAATAGAAGCATTTAATTCCTTTCCATAAACCCTGTACAGCTATGAACTTTTTAAAAGTTATTCTGCTATTAGAATATAGGGCACATATACTTAATGTACAGGTTGAGCTTTCAAAACTGACTGAAAATTATAAGTGACAAATGGAAACAGTGGGGGATATTGATTTCCAGAATCATTAGTGAGAAGAGAACACAAAGTGTTTCTATGAATAGCAAAAGGTGTCTTTTACAAGTAAACATAAAATATATTTTATAGATTTATGGTATGAGATAGTGTATTCAAAGATGGGAAGAAATAATCTGGATGGATGGTGGTTATGAGTAAATGAAATAAAATTGAACTTCTACCATGTGATGTATTTGAATGATTATAATGTCATGTCATTCTCATTCATTTCACATAATTTAGTATTATTTGTTTAATCTAATGCAATTAGATTACTTATTGTTTAGATTGCTTATATATTAAGAGAGTATTTTACTTAATAAATTAAACCATATGTCATGGTCAGCTACAGTAGCTAAAATAATGCATGGTAATGCTGTAAATTATAGTATTAAAGTATAATTTGTTCCCTGAAAGGAATTTACAGAAATGACACTAGATTAAAACAGCTGTCACCCTTAAGCCCCGTTACATTTCTTTACAGTGAAAATTTTGGGGAGCCCATAAAAGTGCTGTGTAAGTCATATAATATGTGTGTTTGTGTGATTAAGAAATCAGACACTTGGATTTTGTACAGAATATGAAGGATAGAGATGGTACAAAAGGGTGGCACAATGCAAGAACAGAACCCAATAATGCCTTAGGAGGGAGGGTTGTACCAGAGGTCGTGTGTAGTAAACTGTCACAATAAAGTTTAGAAGAGTAATGCTGTGTTTATTGTGTACTACAGACTTATTAATAAACAGTATTTTTACTTGCTGTCTTTCTCTCCACTCAATGTACAATACAATATTGATTAATCACTTCTCTGTACCTTCTTTGCTGCCATCTGTTGGTTCCAGTACATCACACATTACTCCTTAAGATTGTAATTGGAGACAGTGTTTCTGCAATTGATAAATCATTTGCTGACTAAGTTGTTGTTCCGTAGCAAGATAATTTGGATGACAGAGTAACTTAGTGGGATTATACAAGCAACTTTAGAAAAAAAATCTTACTTCATTTTTTCAATAAAATATTACTTAAGTGTGGTAGGAAACAGGTGTAAAATGCAAACTTCCCCCTTTTTACTAAGAAATTCTTTAAAAGTCAGTGCTGTCAAAACACATTTCTTCTTCTTCTTCCTCTTAACCTTTTCCCATTTCTATGTGAGATCAAAGTACCTGGTAAACCTTCTCCGTTTAGCTCAGTCCTGCACCTTCTCCCTAGTCAAATCCATATCGCTCAAATTTTCTTTTACCTTATCCATCCACCTCCGCTTTGGACCTCTCTTTCTTGCTCTTTCCCTGATAGTTCGGTGGTTGTAATCTACAAGTTCAAAATTGCAAACATGCATTCATCAATTAGTTGAATTGATAACACTTAAAGTTCACTACTTTCATTGACCCTAGACCAAAGTCTAATGGTTCCTGGCTTCTGCCTCCCTTGCTTTCTCTTCCCCTGTACCTCCAGTTCCATCTCTTTTTTGCCCACATATTCATTGTCTCTCCTCATGACATGTCCATGCCACCTTAACCTACTTTCCTGTACTTTCTTAAATATCTCTCCCACTTTTGTTATACCTCAGGTTGTCTCATTTCTTATTCTGTCCTTTTTTGCAAATCCACAAATCCATCTCAACATTCTCATTTCTGCCACATCCAGCTTCTCCTGTGCTCCCTTTACTGCCCATGTCTCAGTTTCATACGTCGTTGTTGATCTTATCACAGCATTAAAATCTTACCTTTAACCTTCACCTTCATTCTTTGATCACACAATACTCCTGATACCTTCTTCCAATTGTTCCATCCACACTGCAGTTATTTCTGCCACTAATTCTCCATTTTGGTGTACCACTGCTCCTAGATAATAAAACACGTCCACTCTTTTCAGTAGTTCCCCCTGCAGGTTAACTTCTGAATCATCATTAAACCTGATTATCATTAAACCTCAAATATTCTGTTATCTTCCTATTTTTCTTCAACCCTCTATCTTACAGTCTGTTATTAGAAATTGCGAGTTGGGGTCAACTGTTATTTTGGAATAACATAACTATGATTTGTGGCAGAAAAAGAAGCTGAAGTAACCGAACATTAAGTCACTGTATTTGTGTCAATAAGAATTTGGGACTTTTCCCAAGGCCTGGTCCTGCATAGGCCATGTGTAATCTCTTCCATGCAAAGCCAACCACATTGAAAAAGCTTTTTTTTTTTCTTCTGTACTCTTGGAAAATGCAGAAGTTTTTCTCAAAGTATCTCATATCCTGACCTTACTCAACCTACCACAAATAGTTTAATTTTTGCATATCCATGGAAGGACGCACAGACCTCTACAGGCTAGACTACAGCACTTTGACTGCCATTAATTATCGTAATGAAATCCTTGGACCCAATATCAGACCCTGTGCTGGTGCAGTAGGTCCTGGGTTCCTCATATGCCTGGCCTCATATGGTGAGAGTATGCAGGCAGTTCCTGGAGGAAGAAGGAATTGATACCACTAACTGGCCCCCAAGCTTACCTGACCTAAATCCAATAGAACACCTCTGGGACATTATGTTTCGGTCCATCTGACGCTGCCAGGTTGCACCTCAGACTGTCCAGGAGCTCAATGATGCCCTGGTCCAGATCTGAAAGGAGATCCCCCAGGACACCATCCATCATCTCATTAGGTGTATGCCCCCCCTGATGTTGCCAGACATGCATACAAGCATGTGGGAGCCATGCAAACTACTGAGTACGATTTGGAGTTGCTGCAATGAAATTTCGGTAAAATGGACTAGCCTGCCACATCATTTTTACACTTTGATTTTCAGGGTGTCTTTGAATTCAACCCTCTGTAGGTTGATAATTTTCATTTCTATGAAATGATGTGGCATCCTTTTGTTCCTAACACATTACCCAGCCCATATCAGTATAGATATCCAGCAGGATTTATTTTCCCAATGAGATCTTATGTGTCTTCAAATTGTTCCTTTAAATTTTTTGAGTGTTTTACTATAGGAGTTTGAGTGTTTAGCTCTAGGGCTTCAAACCTGCAGAATGGTCTGCCTGCTAGTATAAGAGCTGCTCCATCAGTCACAATATTCCCATCCAGGCTTAAGACTTGGTATTTCAGTTGATTTGCCTCTTACCAAATAGCTTGTTTGCACGCAGCTACATCTAAGAAAATATAAAAGTGTTGCGATTACTTTGCATTGCTCCTAAACCTTTTGTAGTCTTTTCTTTTTCCTTTTCAGTATCAAAATGTGTATATTGGTGCCACAGGTATTTTGACCAAGCTACAGCTTTCATCCATGGACATCAGTGTGATTGGAAAGTTTAAGAATCAGTTGTACCAGACTGTCTTATTTTACTACAGGTATCCAATGACTTTTGTACAGGAGAAAAAAAGTACAAGAAATAGTAGAAGGCCTGGAATGTGGTGAGCAGGGAATTGACCTTTGTCAGAAGAACTGCAACCTCACCTGTTATAAAGAATTGTGGATACTCTTCACCATATTATTTTGGCCGGTATGTTGTTTTAGCATTACCAGCAGTATATTACGTTAACTCTGTAAGCACTGGACATCCTGCATAAATGCTACATTTATGGTAAAAGAGAACATGGCAGGCTGCAATACTGACACGACATATTCAAGGAAGAAGTCAGAGCTTACAGGTTTATTAAAGTAATGCGGTCAGTCCCACACTCTTAACTGAAGTTTTTATTTTTCTCCTGAGTGTCAACAACTATGCATTTTGCTCACGCACAACCTTTATTACATACCCGCCAAATATGTGACTTTCACTTTTAATCATATGTATTTACAGTATGTGTATTAACTATTGCACAGAATTATATTTTACAGTTGTAAAAGCTTCAAGTCCTTCAGTCAAGAGGACTATACAAGAACAAATTGAACAGACATGAATTAAAAGAATTATAACTTCATTATAGCATCAAACAGAACTGCATGTCAACTTGTAAAAACTTGTGATTATTTTCACACTTTGCTTCTTTAAAGTACTCAGCAAGTATTTATCTTTTGCAATTTCACTTTTTTCAAGTTTTTATGTTTTCTTTGCTTTATTAATGATAGATTAAATTTCAATGAGACAATCAGAATGAATTATTACATATTATATAAATGATAGCTTAAATGGTAAAAGTCAGTATTTTGTGAATGCTGCATTTTCAACAAGTAGCACAAAAAGTCAAGGTGTAAATTTATTTTTCATTGACTAGTAATATTGTTAAGTCTTTTGGTAAGGCCAGAACAACATTTCCAGTGAAATAACAAGTCATTTGGAGAATATACAGTATATACTTCTAATCATTTAGGAACACTCTCACCATCAGTAGTTGTCAACAAAGCAAATGTTAAAAATAATGGGATAGCATGTGAGCATCTTTAACAAGTAACTGGCAGCTTCCATGAAATTTTACAAAACAAAAATACAAACAAGAATTTTATCTTCAAAATAAATTGAATTTATCTGCTTGTAAGAAACTGGTGTAATTATGCTTGGTCTCTATCTTTGGATTCCAAATTTCAAAAGAGCCCTCATCAAAAAGCATTAAGAGCAAGATTAAGAGTAATTTGACTAAAATGTTACAGCTAATTAAACCATTCAGGATGCCATTAGATAAATATAGTGATGGCAGAGGATAATCTCATTAAATTTCCTTTCTGGGATTCCTGGCGGGGACTGAATTAATTCATCTAGTTTTGTTTTGCCTGGAATTGGAGATGACAACAATTGCCAATGTTATTTTCCAAGCTGTATCAACTGTGCTTCTTGGACCACTGGAATTAATATAAGAAGCAGAATGGTACACGGAGAAGACATTATCACATTCACAGGTGCGTTCCAGTGAAAAAAAAGACACATTGGAATATCTATAAAACAAAGGTTGTAGTTTGACAATTGTGCTAAGTTTGGAATAAAAAACACTTGGTCACTAATTTAGGCTCACTTTTATTATTCTTACCCATCTGTTCCTCATTTTTCCTCCCCGTTTATTAGTTTTATCAGAAAACATGACATTAAAATAGACAGAGTACAGAAAATGTAGTATTTCCTAAATAATACAATATTACATGTCATATTCAAATTCACCTTCAAGACCATAACCAGCCCATCTGGAGAGCTATGAAATCTGATAACACATTATGTTATTGTCACTCAAAGATACTGGATCATTACAGGGTTAAAACAGACTCATACAGACTTATGTTCAATATTAATATCTTCTTGCCAAATTCTAAAGAAGCAACAGCCAGATAACTAAAAGGAAAACTGTTTTTTTTTCTAGTGTTATATAAGTAAAGGATATCATTTCCCCCCTTTGTGTTGTGATTCGTATTAGTTAATATTATCCTGTCCAGTACTACTCCAAACACTACTGAAAGTAAATGTAATAATGATTAGTACTAATGGAGTATAATAATATAAACTATAAATGGTTTCAATACGGTTTCACAGCTAGGCATGTATTTTTTGTCATCCAACATTTTCACAAGCAAAGCAGCACCGTAAGATTTTGTTAACAATTAGAAGTTGGCCTGGATGTATTTTCTAGAATCATAGTTGAGATAAGTGTATGTGGTATGCAAGTTGTACTTCAATTGCACCCCCTTTACTCATATTGACAAAGAATTTATCTTAACAATAGCTGATTTCCATTATTTATTTGAAATACTAATTGAAGTGCCCCTTTCCCAATGTTGCTGGAAGTCATCTAAGAAGGAACTTTTGAAAGATAGCGGAAGAGTGCAGAAGGACTGATTATGTCTTCATTACTGCAAGATGATATTTAGCACTAAAGAAATCTGTCAAATACATTATAGCAAGATTTCTGATGTGAATATAATAGAAGAATGATGGCATAGTGGTCATTTTTCACTGGTAATCTGCATGTTCTTCCTACATCTGCATGGGCCTTGCTTTTGCTACTTGGGTTTTCCTTCCATATCATCAAAGACATGCAGTTTAGGCTAAATTGACCAAGTGTAAGAGTGGCCTGAGATTAGACCAGCATCCTGTCCAGAGTTGTTTCCTGTTAAGGTTGTGTCAAGAGCGAATGCGATAGGCTCTAGCCTCCTAGAATAAGCAGATTTGAGAATGGTAAGTATAATAAGTAGGACAAAAAATTGCTGTAAAGTAAAAATTTGAGACAATGTGCCCTATGTTAATCGGTAAACCTGCTGAAGTTCTCCAGGCATCCTCATATTTTATCCTTCTCAACTTTTGTTAATATAAAAATCTGCAATTTATTATTTGGAATCAGAAGATGTCATCTGTATTGTGGTGGTCTCTTTTAGAACTTTTCATTTCCATAAAGAGGTGAGCATGGCAGAGAATACTGGAATGTGCGTACGCACAGAAAAATCCAGATACAGGAATCTGTGCGTACGCAAACTTTCACGTTCTTCCACTACATAAATCCCGATCAGCGTGAAAAGTAACACACGTATACGCGCCTTCTGTCCCGCCCCAACTCCTCCTAGAATTATGCCTCTTTGAATATGCAAATCGATTTAAGTAGCCTTCTGTGAAAAGACAATGGGAAAAGTACGGGGGAAAATATAAGAATTTCAGCGAATACCAAGTGGAGGCAAAGGAAAAACGTACTATTTGTTGGTTTAAACAGTGGTATAATCAACAAAAGAAAGTTGATCGAGTGACAGAGTGTCGGAGAAACTCGAAGGCTCAAGTTCACAAAGTCGCACAGTGCCCGAAATAAAAAGAAATCACATATCAAAGTCGGCGTGAAAAGGCAACTCGCAGCGGACCGTCTGAGTGTCATATGAAAGCTTATTAGGGTACAGAGAAAAAAAATAAGCACACAGTGGGAAAAAAGCACGAAATGTCAACTTTAATCTCAAAATTTCCACTTTAATCACATAGTTTATTTTGTCATTAAAGTAGAACATCATAAACTTCATCTTAAAATCGTTTATTTTACTAGTTTCTCAAGTAGCACGTTAAATGCTTTGTTCTGTGTTTGATCTTCTATGTGCTCTACGTGTGTGAATCACTACGTGCTTCCGTTCTTTCTCTTTCTCCGACAGGACACAGAATCCATTACATTCGTGATATTACAGCTCTCTGAATAATTAAAATACTGAGATGTATACGTGATATCTTTTTCATGATGACAGGAATGAAAGCATGTTATTAAACATGGGAACACGGTGGCGCAGTGATTGTTCATATCTCACGCAAGAGGCTTGCTGAGCCATGCGCGACCTTCGATGAAATAATTTATTACAGAAGTACTGTCTCTTTCAAACGTACTAACCTCCAATTCCTGTCCTTACTTTTTCTTTCTCCAAATACCCAATTGCCACACAATCAGCTCTGTAATAGACGTTAAGCCATCTGTAAGTTTAGAACACCGATTCTTCAAAACTTTTAAGGAACATTGAAATATCTTCGTAGTACATGTTTAATTATTCTATCCGTCTATCCTTCCAGTGTCGCGTCAGCACCAGCAGTAATACAGCACAAGGCAGGAGCTATCCGTGAACTAGCTAGCACTGCGGCACCGTGTCCTCACATGTTTAATTATTAACAATACAGATTATTTAAATGAAGTTAAAGTTTTATCGGTATACTATAAGCAACACATTTTGCTGCATTTCATCTTAAAAATGATATCGTCATCATACGCGCTTTATAAAGTGGCGCAGGTTGTGCAATATTATAACTGTAGTGCAAGTTTACAGTGAGGTAATTGTACTTATAAGTACAAACAGTTCTACAAGGAGCACTTGATGGACTGATTGAGTGCGTTTATAGTTCTTGGGATGAAACTGTTTCTGAAATGCGAGGTCCGTACAGGAAAGGCTTTGACGTGTTGTGGCTGAGGTAGTGTGTGCTTGAAACTGTATACCGATAATTCTCTTTCCGATCAGCTGCTTCTGTGATTCCCCACTCAGATACAGTGATATAAATACTCTGAGTGGTGCAGTGAGAGTAATATGGAAAAAGATGATCCGCTGTGGCAACCCTTAACGGGAGCAGCTGAAAGAAGAAGAAGATGCAGTGAGCGTAACAATGCTAAAGCAGTTATGGTATTTGGAATACTATGGCTATTCCCTGGACCTTTATATTGCTACAGGTTAATTATAATCAGATGCATTACACTAATAAACAATATGCAGTGTGGGATATGGCCGGCCTGTCACCCTGGCCAACACCCCCAGGCCGCCAGATGGAGCTGTCCCTGCTGCATGGAAGTGCCCCGAATACCAGCAGGGAATCATGGACGATGGAGTTTTCCTTTACAGCCCTGCTGGATATCACAGGGGCCAACAGATAACGCTGCAGGGAGGTCCAGAGAGCTGTTTGTGCCCTATAACCCGGAAGTTCGTCATAGACAAGTTCCGGGTTGAAGAAAAGGACTTTTTATCTGACCCAGAAGTGATAAGAAATCACATGGACTGTAGGATGGGAAACACTTCCGGGTCAGGGAATATAAAAGGACTATGGGAAATCCCAGATGTCGAGCTGAGCTGGGTGGAAGGGTGGCAACGCGTCTGGGAGTAGAGGATTGGTTATTGTTTAATTATTTGAGTATTGTAGAGTGGAGGGTGCTTTTTGCACTATTATTATTATTATTATTATTATTAATAAACCATTATTTGGACTTTTATCTGGTGTCTGACATCTAGTCTGAGGGTTCAAGGGGTCACGGAGACCCTAATCTATCACAGCAGTTAATTTCAGTGTATTTATTAAGCCGCGTCAGGAATGTGGGTCTAAGAAAGAAAGGGTGACCACACAGGAACAGTAGCACTGCTTTGACGCTGGGTGACGCCAGTCTGCAAAACCGAGCGGAGAAATTGCGTACACCAGGGTATGAGGTACCGTGGAAATGTGCATGGCTTTACGCCAAGTTTAGGTTTTATACATCGCGATTTGAGTGTGGAAACGTTCGTACACAACATTTCTGTGCGTACACACCGTTTATACATGAGGCCCAAGGTCTTTGCCATGTGCAGATCCTTACAGCAGACCTTAGAGCTTGGCACTGGTGAATCTTTATGGAAACTAATAGCCCAAGGATTAGTAGATTTTTTCACTGGAAGGTCAGGTGGCATTGATAACTTCTAAGTTTCCAAAACTGGAAGACAGAATTCTCAAAGTTAATGTTTGCATCCTGGGAATTAAAGAAAATGTTGAAAACAACAATACCTTCAGATAATTTCTGAATAAGATTTTGCCAGTATTGCATAAAAACTACATGATTTCTCACCGATGGTGGAGAGTTGTCATTGGATGTATATATCAAATCATAAGTTATACCTGCATAAAGCCATGAATATTAAAATTTCTCTTTGAGAGGCAAAGATGACTTGTAATCTGTTTTAAGAATGTGAGTAAATTTTCTTTTTTCCTGACTTTAATTTGGCAACTGCTCAAGTTTGGAAGGCTGTTTGCAGTGATGAAAAGAGCCTGTGAACTTAGTCTGTAGTCATTCTTATTGTATCCCGCCTGTCTTAAGATTTCACATGGCTCAGCACATGTGCTCCTTCATTAACTAATTCCAGCTACATTGTTGATTTCTGTAATTGTAATCGATATTTCTTCCAATGGAAGTTGCTAAGCCAGAATCAAATTGGCCTTTTACCTGTGTTCATTATAAGTGTTGTGACTTAAAAGAACACTTCACCCAAAAATTATCTTTTATATGTTGCCCAATGTAGTTTCTAGTGATGACCAATACAATTTTTAATCTCACATTTTAGTGGAGAATATGATAGATAACAATGCTTCTGACAGACTAGGACCCTATGGAGACTAACACTGGAAAACTGCAAACATCAGCAGAAAAATCTCACATTATTCATTTTATATAATCATGTCAAGTCCTCCAGTTGTAGGCACGCAGTGTGCAAAATGAATGCATGTTTTACCCTTTTGAATGAAAGACAGGACTCTTGACCAATGAATGGGGAAGCGATGGAGGATGGTCTTCAATTCAAAAACACAATCCTGTCTGTGGACTACTTTCATTTTCCAGAGTTATTTGATACCAATATTTTAGCAAAGAATTTATGCATTTTGCACATTGTGAGCATGTGACTTAATGAGTCGACATATGTATTTTGAAATGATCAGACTCAACATACTTAAAAAGGTTTGGAGCAGCCACCCATGCAATATCCGTGGCTGCAATGGAAGTGATGCAAGGAAGTGATGTGCTTCTGGGCACCGGAACCAAAAGTGATGTACTTCAGGGTGCCGGAACTAGTAGTGACGTTTTCAGGGATGAATCAGACAGGTTTTTCCGTGTTTGGTCTGCAGAGATAACAGAAGAAGATTTAGCGCATCCCGCCACCCCTTCAGTTGGTTCATACAGTTTCCTTTCATTGTCTTTTAACATATAAAAATGTATTTTTAGGTAGAGTTTTCCTTTAAGTATTATTTTGTTTGTTTTTCTGTGGTCAATAACACAAACATTATTTGTAGTGCTAATCTCTTTTTGCAAAAGTCAGTTGTGGGAGAACTTGATTATTAATCATCAGTTTTGGATATGAGAACATTTAATTTAGATGCCTTTTTGGACTTATATTTTGTTTTTGCAGGAAGCATAAGACATTATTTCCACCCTTCAGTATGCTTTAAGAGTTCCTCAAGTGTTTCAGGCGATATCTTCAAAGAAGCATTGGATTCAACATAAAATCAATTTGTGTGGAGTTTAACGTGATAAATTCTTCATAAGCTATAATCAAAGGCTCAGTTAATATTGTAAATTTACCATATTTATATCTAGATGAGTGTAGTCAGAAATGTTAACAATTTTTTAAAAAAAATCAATTTGTCAATAGATGTGTTGCAAAATGAAAAGACAGAATATTTCCTCAAACACATGTAACAAAATCTATATGGGTCAAAAAAGTTATGTTCATTGATAAAACATGAAATTATATATATAGTTGGAGATGATCAGTCAAGGCAGGTTTTAATTAGCAATCAAATGTCTTGTGTGACAGGCGGGTGAAGGAGCATCGGTGTGGCAATACCTCCCCTGGGACACTAGAGGGCAGCCCTCCTGGGTGGCTGTAGCACCACGGATTCCCACAGGGCATGCCGGGAGATTGAGGTTGGTGCAGTCCTGTTGGGTTTAGTGGGGGCCGTCAGGGGGAACTGCAGAACCCTATAGAGGACTTCCACCTGGGAGTGATTCCAGGTAATACTGATGAGCCACCTGGAACTCTCCCAGGACCTGAATAAAAGGAGCAGCCTAATTCCATTTGGGGAGCCAGAGTCGGGAGGAGGCGGATGAAGTTTGCCTTGGGAGGAGTGCAGGCGGAAGGACAAGGAGAAAAAGCAGAAGAAGGAAAGGCTTCTGAGCTGGACTTGCATACTTTTGTGATTTCCCTTGTGTGCTGTGCTCTGTAGTGGGGAGCGAAGAAAAAAGCTCTGCCCCACTTAAATAAAAGTGTGCTGTGTGACAAACTTGTGTCTTGTCTGTGTCGAGTTAGGGCAGCTGTGTGTGCTGTTGGGCTTCACACCTGTTATTATGAGTTTATGACAAACTAGATTAGATTAGATTAGATTAAGAATCAAAGAAATTACTTTCATTATGAACTGTTTGCGTTTCCAATGTCATGCATATATGTTAATTTAGTTTCATACATTTATTCTCCCAACCCTTTTAATGGCCACCCCTCTAAATCAGACATTATCTCAGTAGCTACAAATGGGTTTGCTTTATAAATCAATAATTCCAACTCCTCTAGTCCTTTTGTATCTATAAGAGAGAATTACCTATTTCTTTTCATCCTAGATTAATCTGTAATACTTAGAATGGTTTCCTACAAGAAAGCAATGTTTGACTTAAGTGCACTCTAATCTGGTAAAAAAATGTCGTTTTGAATTTATGGTTCAGATATTCCAAAGTAAAAAAAAAGATTAAATCCAAGTCCATCAAGTGTTTACATTTTATTAGTCATGCTTCTTAAAAATAAAATAAGCAGTTGGCCTTTTTGAATTGTCGCGTCTTAAAATAATGAGACATTTTAGTTCCTGAACCCTACAAACAGTAATGCATAACAGTACTGTAGATATCTGGATACTAAACATAATAATTAAAGCTTCATCCTTTCCTCTCCAACTAGGCATAACAAAATTATTAAAATACAGTGTATATTATTTATTAAATGGTGATAATTACTACTACAAGTTAGTAAATTACATGATAACATGTAATATTATTACTATGATATTAATCAATGAAAATGTTGTTAATGATTTTAGGCTATTACCTCGAAGTATACCAAAAATATGGATGTCATTTAAACTAAGATTAAGCTAATCCGTCTACCTAAGCATAATGTAAACCAAAGAAATTGCAATTGTAAATTAAGATGGTTAATTTGTTAGTTCTTTCATAGCTAAATTATTACACATATGAGTTTTTTGTTGTTTTGTTATCTATCTATCTATCTATCTATTTATTGGTTTTTGGCCAACATTTTGGCCCTTACGGTCTCTGCCATTCTGTGTGGCTAGTGGCCATGTTGTTGATAGCAAAATTATTTATTTTTTATTGTGATCAACTTTTAGTAAAGATAGACAAAATGCCAGGATATAATAATAAACAAACATGCAATACAAAAGAAGTCAAATCTCCCTCTCCCACCCAGCCTAAGCCAAGTGGTTAAGAAAAAAATCAGGCAAGGAATTACAAACCAAAATTTACACAATTGAGCAGTTAGCAGACTAGATTTCAATTACATTTCTAGAAGTACCATTAATCTGTGCTGCATACAACTTCAGATGTATTAAGTTACAGAAAGAGGACTGCCAGATGTCAACAGGAACACATTCAGGTGTCATCCAGCGCGAGGCAATAATTCATTTGGCTGCCAGGGTACCCAGACTAAATCACTTACATTCAGTCGGTTTAAGCAGAAGCATAGAAAGGTCTTAAAGAGGAAGAGTTGAGGCAACAGAGGAATACTGCAAGAAAAAGAAGAAGACAGTAGGTGACAAATGTGTATCCAAAAGGAAAAGACATGTGGACAGTGCCAGACCATGTGGAGAAAAGTTCCAGGTAAACCAAGGGAACATAATTGACAGAGGGGATCAACAGTGAGGCCCATCAGATAACACTTATAGGGAGTAGGATAAAGTCTGTGTAACAGGTTGTGCAGATAGTTTGGGTTTGTAGTGTAAAATTTTACATTGGAGAAAATGGTGTCCCATGACAGGGGTAAAGAGAGAGGAGAAAGGTCTCTGGACCAAAGAGAAATCAAGGGCTGAGGTTTATAGGATGCTTTGCAAAGTAAAGACTAGAGGATATAGACAGGTTTTTTTCTTGGGAGAGAAGAACAAAACAGAGAGTGTAATGAGTGATTTGGTAGGGGAGCAGTCAGAGAAAACACCACGTGCTATGAGCACTGATCAGAGTTGTAGACAGAAAAAGAAACTAGGACAAGGGATATTAAAATATGCTTGTAAAGACTGGAACGTCATAAGTCCTGAAGCATCATATGATGCCAGAAGGTTGCACAGTACGTCACAACAACAAGTAGGTATAACAGAAAATGACACATTCACAAAAAACAAAAGGAGAAAGGGTTCCATATTTCTGTTTATGGCAATAGACTTTTCGACTGTGAGCCCTAGTTAGTGTTTTGGGCAAATTAATTTTGGCTTTGTTTAGCTCGGGTTTTGACCTTTCTTTTTTTCATCAGTGATTTTGATTTTGTCTCTTCTGTATCCTGGTCCATGAAAAAATGTTTTCCCTCTGCCTTTTGTTGTGAACGTGGAGTCCCAAAGCACATAAGTCCCAATATATTCCTAAAGCACTTCCAATAAGAGACAAGTGACCGGTAGATCTAAGCTGTCTGGATGGCTGGTGTGAAACACACAATTCAGATAAATAGGCAGCAGCCTACCCTTGTAATGATTTAAAAACTAGCAACAAAATTTTAAGTCAATTCTGAAACTAACAGGCAGGCAGCCAGTGTAAAGAAGCTAATATTAGAGAAACAGATTCAAACTTTCTTGCCCCAACCAAAAAATGGGCAGCAGCATTCTGAACCAACTGCAACCTACATATCAGGGATTTGCTGAGCCCAGAATACAACGAGTTGCAGTAATGAAGCCGAGAAAAAATAAAAGCATGGGTAGCTTTCTCAAGAACCCTAGAAGATAAAAAAAGATTTGACCTTAGCTAAAAGACGAAGCTGGAAAAAGCAACTCTTGACTACAGAGTTAATCTGTTTCTCAAAAGAGAGGTTACTGTAAAAAAGGACACCAAGACTACGGACTTGAGGTTTGCAAAAGTCAGCAAAAGAGCCAAGAAGTTAAAAATCAATTAGAGCTTTGGCAGGAGGACCAGCTATCAGCGCATGCATTTTATTTTGATTGAGATCAAGAAAACTGTCAGCCATCCAGCATCTTAGTTCAAAAAGACAATTGTGTAGCCGATTAATTTAAAAGTGACAAACAGGAATATAAACCTGTGTATCATCAGCATAACACTAAAAATAAATTTTACATTTCTTGAAAATAGCTCCTATAGGATGAAGATATATAGAAAATAAAATAGGACCCATAATGGATTTTTGAGGAATATCACATTTAACAGGAGCTGTACACAAAAAAGAGGAATTGAAAGTCACTGAAAAGTGTCTACCTGTAAGATATGACCTGAACCAGTTCAGAGCAGCCCCTGTAAGCCCCACCAGATGTTCAAGCCAGAACAGAAAGATCTCATGGTCAACAGTGTCAAAAGCTGCAGAAAGGTCTCAGAGGACAAGGACTGTAGCCCCACCTGAGTCAGTAATGAGAGAGATTTCATTAACTACTTTCAGGAGGGATGTCTCAACACCATGAAAATGATGAAAGCCAGACTGGTAGATCTGAAATAAATTATTGTAGTTAACCAATTGATTATAAATGCATTCCAATATTTTAGCCAGAAATGGCAATTGGGAAATTGGGCAAAAATTAGTTAACACTCCAGGATTTAAATCTGCCTTTTTTAGATAAGATTGCACCACTGATATTTATAAAAAATTTGGGCACAACCCCCTTACTAAATGAAACATTTATAATAGCTAACATGACTCTCTGGTGTCAAGAATCCAAGCCCCATGATGAAAAATTGAGCTGGCATTAACAGCAAAGCCAGCATGCCTTCTGCATCGGCATTGGAAGCATCTTCATCTCTGATGGGCACTCAGCTCAATCATTCAGGCGAACACCAGCGTCCGGGTAAAGAAGTCAGGAAATGAATTAAACAAAGGTGGAGGTTAAAATAAAGTCCCATCAGGAAAATAAAATTGAGAAGGTAGACAAGGAAAGATATTAAGTAAAAAAACACAATCATAGAACAGTAGCCGCTGGGATAAACTAACACAAAGTTGAAGTAAAAACGTAAATAATGAGATAAGCTCACGGCCAGTCACACCATTCGGCACCATTTAATCAACACTATGTGATTCTAGATATGTGATTAAAACGCAAGAGACATTGCATCTTCCGTTGGTCCGTTGGTCTTTTTACCCTCTAGACAAACTGGCTTGGATCCAAGTGCAGTATTTTTGCACATTGGCTAGGAGTCATTCAAATACGTTCATTATGACAGATGTCAAGGCGACAGGTCTACAGTCTCTAAGACAGCACACCATGGGAGTCTTTGGGATAAGTATTATACCGGCCAACATAAAGCAGTTTGTGACTCTTACCTTCTTAGGTATCTCTAAAAATATGATCAAGTTGATTAGCACTGGACCAAAGTATAAGTTTAGAAATAAGAATACTTTTTTTAAACATGTGAGAGTGTAAAATGTTTCACTTTGTAGACTGTGTAGGCATTCAAAACACTTATGCTGTCACTGGTGTTTACTTCATTTTACAGCATGTCCATATATTCAGCATTGGCCTTCTGTACTGCATATTGAAATGTATATACATACTTGTGGCTTTGAATTTAGCTTTATCTCCTTCTCCTTCGTGTTTATTTTCCCAGAGTTATATTTTCCTCTTGAACCAGGGATTGTTGTTACTATACATGAATATGAAACATGCTATATTCCTTTCTGTGGTGTCAAGAAAATTCCGTAATATTATGTCAATGTCAGATGTCCATTGTCCACTGGTTTAAATACAGTCCGCAGAATTCTACTCCTTATTTATATTTTGTCATAAGAAAAAAAAGGAATAACTTTCTTGTGTAGGACATAAAAAAAGTGAAAATTAAAAGGAAAAGGAAGCGACTGTGCTTTTGGCTACAGTATTACAGTATGCATACTATTAAAGAAAACATATAGTATTTCTATACAATTTGAAATACATTATATTTTATTATACTTGAAACCACATAAAATGAAATTTGAATAATAGAAGTGTATCATCAGATCATTTAAGCAATATACTGTCGATAATTATCCATTTTTTTTAAAGTATTGTAGAAATAAAAACTATTGTAAGAATTTTCCACCCTCCTCACTAAAAGGTATGGTTCCAAACAATCTATAAATCCAACATATTCTAATGTGGTTAATAATAATTCTTTAATAATTCTTTACATTTATATAACACTTTTCTCACTACTCAAAGCGCTCTCCACACCACAGTGCCAATAATGTACAGTTACTGTAGGTTGAAAAAATGTGAGAATTATACCTATTTATGCAATGAAAACATTTCCATCTATCATGCTTTTGTTTTATTATCTTAACTGATTCTCTATGCACTTATTTAGATGTTCTTTATCATTTGCTTGTGACTTTCTAGCCATTTATTACTTTGTCATTTTACTTTTGTAAGCAGCACACATTTATAGTATGCATTGATACAAAGCTGTAATAACACAGATGATGTTTACTACGGTTTCCATTGTTGAGCTCCCTACCTTTAGTAACATTAATGAATGAGTGATACTTGCTCTTCAGAAGCTTGTTGTTTTATATTTGTGTGACTAAACATAAGTAGAATTGTATATTTCACTAAACAAATTAGAATTATCTTCCTGCTTTTTGTTTACTTTTTTCTGTAAGGTCATCACACTTGTATTTTGATGGCTCTGGAAGACTGATGGAGAGATGAACTGAAACATGGGTGTGTATTGTCACTTTGCTACTTATATTTAATCATTGCCTAGTTATCGTCAAAGTTTCTGCACTACACAGAAAC
This sequence comes from Erpetoichthys calabaricus, assembly GCF_900747795.2. Taxonomy (NCBI): domain Eukaryota; kingdom Metazoa; phylum Chordata; class Cladistia; order Polypteriformes; family Polypteridae; genus Erpetoichthys; species Erpetoichthys calabaricus. Next base: position 46,176,813 of record NC_041398.2, read on the forward strand.
ATCACAAAATGTGAGCAGATTTCTTAAAAGTAATTAAAAAAATGGTGGTGCTTAGAAATACATAATTTAAGTTTGGAATAAAATAAAGGAATGCAGGATGAGATTTTTCAGCGTAATTGAATATTTTCCCAAAATCCATCTTTCATATTGCCTTCAGAACAGATGAAAACAAACTAGCTTCCAGCTTTACTGTAACTTTAATTGGAAAGATGTTTCTTTGAAACCTCATCTGCATAAAAAACTTTCCTTTTTTTAATCTGGGTACTCTGGGAACAGAGTCTTCCTTTCAGGGAAATTAGCACTATTTCTATTGGGAAATATCCCAACGAAGTAATCTGCATTTACTTATGATCCTAAATATCAAACAGCTTTCCTCCCTTTTTACACTAATTATTCCTCAATGTGCTAACTAGCCTTTCTTGTAATTAGATGTGATTAGTGTAAATTCTTTTTCGGGCTATAAGAAACAGAGATACGTAAGGTGTAATATTTAGAGCTACACCGTTCAATTCCTGGATGAATTTAAATTGAGTATTTATGAGTACTCGCAGCACATTTGTTTATCACTTGGGTCTATTTATTGTTTGATAATAATTGAGTACACTGTGCCGGTACCTGCATAATGCACCCATTTCATTTTTAATAACTACAAAGGGTAAACATGAGCAGTGGGATACTTGTGGGTAAGTTTCTTTCTTTCTTTCTTTCTTTCTTTCTTTCTTTCTTTCTTTCTTTCTTTCTTTCTTTCTTTCTTTCTTTCAGTCGGAAGCCTAGATAATGCCATTCTATTCCTTGTCTTTCATTCATTTCATTTGTTACAATTCACCAGATAAACAGTGTAGATCTGCATATTTAGACAACAAAGTATTGTGATAATTACAGACAGCTCGTTCTGCGCTGACATATGGTGTTTAGAAGGGGAGGATACGGTATTAACTTCTGGTCAAGCCTTGGCAATGTCCCTTTCTGGACATAGACATTCTCAACCATTGCACAGTTGTGCTTTGAAAGGTTGCTTTATGTTATATTCAATTAAATAGTGTATGGTGCTATGGTGGACTGGCTTCCCATTATGGACTGGTTCTTGATTTGTGTTCAGTACTACTGAGATAGGCTATGCCAGTCGTATCGCTAAATTGAATTAAGCAGGATTGAGAATATTGTGATATAGGTTTTGATATATGCATGGCATACTTCTGAAATCCAATAGTTGAGATGGGTTATGAGCTTTTCTATGATTTCTAGTTTTGCTGTTGTGGTGTGAGTATTGATGAAGAATGTTGAAGTAAGCCATAATCCCATAAGGCTGTGTTTTATCCTTTATGTTTCACTGATCACCATCTCTTACAGACTTAATCCACTTCTTTAGTCTGTTTCAAGATCACTCCTTTCACTTTCTTCTATTCTGGTTCTCATTATATCTTGGCTCCAGCGTACACATTTTACTGTAATAAAAAAAATTTTTTAATAACTTCCTCTAATGAGTTGTCCAAGTCTTCAAAGAAGTTGCATCTTACTTTTTCTAAAATATATTGCATATATCTGTTTAATTTAGTTAAGATCCTTGTTTGCCCGACAAATGTCAGGTTGGAACTATGGCACCATCCCTGATATTGGTTTTGTTTTCATTGTTACATGTTTATATCAGCTTTCATTTAAATGTTTAGTTAATTATTTTTATTATAGTTTTCAACTTAATTTGTAATAGTTTCAATGTGCTTAATTGTTTCTGTATCTTTATCTGTAGGACCCCTAATCCTGGTGCCATTGGGTCAGGCAACTTTGAATTCCTGTCTTATTGGTGAGGCACTGCATTTCTCCCATTTACCTTTGCCTCACCTTCTCTGTGTTGGGTTTCCTCTTTCATGAATACAGGAAATTTGCTAAACAATTTGTGTTTTTACTCATTTAATAGACTGTTGTGGTCTAGTTTTTGGTTTGGCGGGATCCTTGTCCCATTTTTTGGAATAAGACTGTTTATTATAGTAATAGACATTTAATGTTTCTAGGTTGGTGAGGAGATTCTCTTCTTCCATTCTTAAATTTGAGATTTAGGTTTTTCTTATTGTCTTTAAGGTTTCAGGAGTGACATTTCCTGTTTAGTTTTGTTAAAAGACATTTTTAGGCATCTGATTAAAAAAAACTGGTTTATTAAATTTGTTGTTTTAGAACTTAGGCACCCTTGTGTTTAACTGGTAATTGATGTTAGTAAACAAATTAAACCAATTTAACCACAGTGTAAAAGTTCTGAGGGGCTCACGATCGTTTACCTTTCACCTTGCCATAATAATAACAACATGATGATAGAAATATTTTCACACTTGCCTTAAGCGAATATATTATACTTTTCACAAGATATTAAAAAAAAACAAAAAAACTAAGTGCTCAGTGTGATAATAGATAAAATGAACATTATTCGGCAGGCCTTCTGTACTTACTGCCAGACTCATTGCAGAAATAAATACAGCTCAGAATTTGGATCTCTTCTGCCCCAGGAGCACAAAAGCATCTGCTTCTTCTTAGCAAAAAAAAACCAAAACAATTATTATCACTTTATTTGCACGGGTCCAGGAGAAATTAGGCACCAGTTTCCTGACTAGTAGGGCAATGGAGAAGGGGACAACCAAAGCCTGAGCGATTCACAAGAAGACCGGTGCATAGTCAGTGTGCTACAACATTTTGAGTGAGCCCTCCTCTGTTGGAAGCAACATCTGACAGCAGCAGTGATAAGTCACTGTAAGGTTTTCGTCCAATCTAATTGGACATTTCAATTGGTGTCTAAGAAGCTAAGGAAACTATTTCAGCTGCTGTTTCTCCTTTCTCTCCCTCAACGGCAGTAATTAGCCTTAATTTATTGATATTAAGGGCCAGGTTGTATGAAGCATAGAGACCAGTTTGATCAAAGTCCAAGAAGGTCTGCTTTCTCCATAACCATAAGCACATAAAGGTTAAGTGATTTCAGCTATTGTGTCAGGGACTACTGAGAAGCACATACAAAAATAGAAACGTGCCAAAAAAAAAAAGCAAAAGCAAACAATATGAGGATGTAAGACATCATCTTAAATTATTGCTGTCTGTTTTATAATTAATGCATCTTGATATTTTGCTTTTTAAAACTATTTTACACACATTTCTATTTACTTTTTACTTTTTGGTGTAAATCCATGTGTCATTTGCATTACATTTTACCTTTTTCCCATCTCTTTTGGTGAAATTTGTTGGTTTTCTGCATTGTCTTCACATCTAATTTCTATTGTGAAAAGTTTTTTTTTTTTGTTTACAATGCAACTATTATGTACATAGTTTATCTTGTGCTTGCGCCATAATGTTTTCCTTTGGTTTTCTTCTTCATTGGCACACACTCCCCATATTTAAATGTTACTCTTTCCTTCACCTTATCCTGCTACTGCAGTGATAATTTTTTCATGTTTTAATGTGTTTGGCATATCTTTAAAGTCGTTTGGCACATATTTGTTCATTAACACAATTCATTTTATTCCTGCATTGCACACATCTACATCAACATGAATGTTGTTAGTGTATATGCCCCACAAGTTGGGTGTGCAATGGATGAGAAAGAAGATTTTTGGAGTGAGTTGGATGAAGTGATGAACAATATACCCAAGGGATGGAAAGTGGTGATTGGAGCGGATTTCATGTTGGTGAAGGTAACAGAGGAGATGAGGAGGCGATGGGTAGGTATGGTGTCAAGGAGAGGAGTGAAGAAAGTCAGAGGACAGTGGATTTTGCCAAAAGGATGGAGATGGCTGTGGTGAATACGTATTTTAAGAAGAGGGAGGAACATAGGGTTACGTACAAGAGTGGAGGAAGATGCACACAGGTATATTACATCCTATGCAGAAGAGTCAATCTGAAGGAGATTGAAGACTGCAAAGTGGTGGCAGGGGAAAGTGTAGTTAAGCAGCATAGGATGGTGGCCTGTAGGATGACGTTGGAGATCAAGAAGAGGAAGAGAGTGAGGACAGAGCCAAGGATCAAATGGTGGAAGTTGAAAAAAGGAAGACTGTAAGGTTGAGTTTAGGGAGAAGGTGAGACAGGCAATGGGTGGCAGTGAAGAGTTACCAGACAGCTGGGAAACTACTGCAGATGTAGTAAGGGTGACAGCAAGAAGGGTGCTTGGCGTGACATCTGGAAAGAGGAAGGAGGAAAAGGAAACCTGGTGGTGGAATGACGAAATACAGGAGAGTATACAGAGGAAGAGGATGGCAAAGAAGAAGTGGGATATTCAGAGAGATGCAGAAAGTAGACAAGAGTACAAGGAGATAAGGCGCAAGGTGAAGAGAGAGGTGGAGAAGGCTAAAGAAAAGGCGTATGATGAGTTGTATGAGAGGTTGGACACTAAGGAGGGAGAAAAGGACCTGTACCGATTGGCTAGACAGAGGGATTGAGCTGGGAAAGATGTGCAGCAGGTTAGAGTAAAAAAGGATAAAGATGGAAACATACTCACAAGCGAGGAGAGTGTGTTGAGAAGATGGAAAGAGTACTCTGAGAGGCTGATGAATGAAGAGAACAAGAGAGAGAAGAGGTTGGATGATGTGGAGATAGTGAATCAGGAAGTGCAACGGATTAGCAAGGAGAAGGTAAGGACAGCTATGAAGAGGATGAAGAATGGATCCAGATGACATACCTGTGGAAGCATGGAGGTGTTTAGGAGAGATGAAAGTGGACTTTTTAACCAGATTGTTTAATGGAATCTTGGAAAGTGAGAGGATGCCTGAGGAGTGGAGAAGTCTACTGGTGCCGATATTTAAGAATAAGGGGGATCTACAGGACTGTAGTAACTACAGAGGGATAAAATTGATGAGCCACAGCATGAAGTTATGGGAAACAGTAGTGGAAGCTAGGTTAAGAAGTGAGGTGATGATTAGCAAGCAGCAGTATGGTTTCATGCCAAGAAAAAGCACCACAGATGCAATGTTTGCTTTGAGGGTGTTAATGGAGAAGTATAGAAAAGGCCAGAAGGAGTTGCATTGTGTCTTTGTGGACCTGGAGAAAGCATATGACAGGGTGCCTCAAGAGGAGTTGTGGTATTGTATGATGACGTCAGGAGTGGCAGAGAAGTATGTAAGAGTTGTACAGGATATGTTCGAGGGAAGTGTGACCGTGAGGTCTGCACTAGGAGTGACGGATACATTCAAGGTGGAGGTGTGATTACATCAGGGATCGGCTCTGAGTCCTTTCTTATTTGCAAAGGTGATGGATAGGTTGACAGACGAGATTAGACAGGAGTCCCCATAGACTATGATGTTTGCTGATGACATTATGATCTGTAGCGATAGTAGGGAGCAGGTTGAGGAGACCCTAGAGAAGTGGAGATATGCTCTAGAGAGGAGAGGAATGAAGGTCAGTAGGAACAAGACAGAATACATGTGTGTAAATGAGAGGGAGGTCAGTGGAAAGGTGAGGATGCAAGGAGTAGAGTTGGTGAAGGTGGATGAGTTTAAATACTTGGGATCAACAGTACAGAGTAATGGGGATTGTGGAAGAGAGGTGAAAAAGAGAGTGCAAGCAGGGTGGAACAGGTGGAGAAGAGTGTCAGGAGTGATTTGTGTCAGACGATATCAGCAAGAGTGAAAGGGAAAGGTCTACAGGACGGTAGTGAGACCAACTATGTTATATGGGTTGGAGACGGTGGCACTGACCAGAAAGCAATAGACAGAGCTGGAGGTAGCAGAGTTAAAGATCTTAAGATTTGCATTGGGTATGTCGAGGATGAGTAGGATTAGAAATGAGTACATTAGAGGGTCAGCTCAAGTTGGACGGTCAGAGAGGCGAGATTGCGTTGGTTTGGACAAATGCAGAGGAGAGATGCTGAGTATATTGGGAGAAGGATGCTAAGGATAGACTTGCCATTCGCTCTAATACTGAAGAAATCTTTCAGGTTAAGTTTCCATGGTGTTGACATTCAAATGCTGATTGACCTTTCTTCCCTCTGATCTCATTTTATGTCTGTATGAGATCATGTGTCCACTCCATGACATGACACACAGTGAAGGCAGGAAGAAGTGCAACATTCAGTACTTAACTCTGTCTCCATTATAGTACCCCATTGTTTAACTTGTACAATTAATTCTTGTATCATTTTCCCCTTTCTTTTCAAATCAATTATTTCCTCTTTTGTCAGTCAGTCATTTTCCAACCTGCTTAGTCCTGAACAGGGTTGTGGGGAGGTGCTGGAGCCTATCCCAGCCAGCATAGGGCACAAGGGAGGCACCAGTCCATTGCAGGGCAAACATACACACACACACACAAACTATACACTACATTCAATTTGGTATCGCCAGTCCAATTGACCTGCATGTCTTTGGACGGTGGGAGGAAACCGGATCACCCAGAGGAAACTCACCTATACAAAGGGAGATCATGCAAACTCCATGCATGGAGGACCAGGGATGTGAACCCTGGTCGCCTTACTGCGAGGCAGCAGTACTACCATTGTGCCACCATGCTACTTTCCTCTTTTGTGCTTTTGGCAAATATAATTCTTCCTTTTTATCCATCCTAATATGATAGGATTTCTCTCATGGCAGTCCTCTGCACCCAGAATAATATCAAGGAAGTTAAATCTAACAAATATCTCCATTGTCTAATTTCTTCAGTCTTTTTCAGGTTCTTGAAATCTGAGCATAGCCCTTTTCCCAAGAAAAATGTGGGTGCAGTCCCTTTAGTTGCCAAACACTAAAAAATATAGGTCTGTGCTCTTTAATGCAGACACTTTCTGTGTGCCAACCTCTCTTTTGCACCCCTGCACTGGACGTTTCTGTGTCTTTTAATAAAGCATCAAAGTGGACTTTTATACTGTCGGTTTGTTGCTTTTCCATTTTTAACATGAGCTCTGCAATTACTGACCATAACTAAAGCCTCAGCTGAATAATTTGGCTTTCTGTCTTGACAAGCCTTGTCCATCACCATGCAGCTAATCAATCCACAAGATTTGCTAATCTCATTTTGTCTTTTTAAAAGAAAGAGGACTGTATCAGTAGGTGCTACTACATATTACTAGTTACCCCAGTGCTTTTAACTCTTCCCCAATTATTATTAAAGATGTACAGTTCATTCAAACTTCTTCACTTTTTCACATTTTGTTATATTGCAGCTGTATTTAAGTAATTAAAATAAATTTTCTCCCTCATCCGGCAACACTCAATATTCCGGAATAATAAAGCAAAAACAGAATTCTAGAAATCTCTCTATTATAAAAGAAAATCTTAAGATGAGATGAGACTATTGCCAAGAGACTTTTTTCAAGTCCCACCCTCCTCTCAACCATTTCCGGTTAATGGCCCACACCCACGATCCTCTCACCTCTCATTCGTGTGAGTGCTTTGTCAGACAGTTCCTGCGCTGTGAGCTCTTATAAATTTTTACATTTTCCTCACTTTAAGTTCCCAATCAAAGATGACTTATTATGTCCAAATCTTATTGAAGAATTTCATCCCGAAGGGTTATCAACAGAAGAAAGGAGTACATGGGCAATCCTAGCACCGAGAAACGATGAAGTCAAACGAATTAACCCGAAAATTGTCGATCGGTTACACGGCAAATTGGTTAAAGGTGTATCAATAGACTATCTATCTATCTATCTATCTATCTATCTATCTATCTATCTATCTATCTATCTATCTATCTATCTATCTATCTATCTATCTATCGTCCCCCCCCCCCCCCCCAAACTATGCGACTCTTCAATTCCACCCAGGGGGGGTAAACGTTAACATTATTCAAAGTTATTGTTTGTTTTTACCTGCATTTTTATTACTCTTTAATTTAATATTGTTTTTTGTATCAGTATGCTGCTGCTGGAGTATGTGAATTTCCCCTTGGGATTAATAAAGTATCTATCTATCTATCTATCTATCTATCTATCTATCTATCTATCTATCTATCTATCTATCTATCTATCTATCTATCTAAAGGTATGGGTAGTGCAGTGCACCATAAATAATGCGAAAAACAGTAAAATAAAGAAAAGAAATTGACGAATATGTAGTGAACACAAAGTATCAAATAAAGTAAAAACAATAAACCTTTCTTTCTCCCTCTCTATCACTCCCTATATATACAGTATATATATATATATATATATATATAGATAGATAGATAGATAGATAGATAGATAGATAGATAGATAGATAGATAGATAGATAGATAGATAGATAGATATACACACATGTATCCATAAATTATCGATCCATTCAGACATCGATCCATTCAGACATATTTCATCCACGTTAGAAAGACCAGTAAGTTTAAAATATTAGCAATGCCAGTGAACCACCAGCCCACTTGAAGACAAAAGACAGTTTTATTTTATTTGCAGTGCATATTCTTGAATTTTACGTAACTCCGAGTTTACGGAATGTCTTTTTACTGACACTGTTATTAAAAAAAAGTGTAACATTTTTTCTTCTTACTCAGTTTGCATTCTATTTTAAATGTAGGAAAGTCTTCAAGAACTTTTGAAGTTTACTTCTGAACTTAGTTTAAGATTAGTGATGCATTTGGATTCTCTGGTGAGAAGTTTCATTTTTTTCCTGGCAAATGTTAGCCAAGCCTATGTGAGTTGACCAATTAATAATTCACAAAAGCATTTCAGTTCAGTGCATATATTACCATATTCATGAAGGTGAAACTTTGTCATTAACATATGCATGAGGTAGCTCTGTGATGGCTCTAAAACATGTCGCAAGTGAATTCTACACACTGTACACAGTTAATTGCCTCAGTAATGTCCCATTAGTAAATATCACATGAAATATTGTTCAAAAAAGGTGCACAGCCTTGTTTGTAAAAACATCTATCTCAGTGAATCTATCCCTGGGAGGTTTAATTAATTAGCCAAAGTGGTCATCAATAGGAAATGCTTGCATTTAAAGGGTTTTTAGGACATATGAAGTGGCACACAATGAAATTATGAAATAACATTTTAACTAGCTACACAACAAAACAGAGTCAGATTGTTAAAATCATTAAACAGTAAATGTTAATACCGTATTAGGTACACAGGCTATACTAAACAGACCATCATTAAATTACACTTCATTCCATTAGGTTTCAACATAAAGGAGGTAAAAAATAATAACACATCTTGACTGAATGGATTTCAAAGCAAAATAAATAAATAAATCAATAAAGCAATGATACTTGGCACTACACCATTATGGCAAGATATCCTGGCTTCAAGCATTACACCTACCCCAGAGATGTGCTGAACTGTGCCAAAGGTGGCAGTGTCATTTCTCTTGTTGATTTTCAAACAGTTTTACAATTATATATTATGTTTCATTTTACAAACATGTATCACCACCAAGTGCCCCTTTTATGGACATTATCAGTTAGATCAGTGCTACCAGCAATGTTTCCAGCACATACATGCAAAACATTATTGAACTCTACGTTTTGGAATTTGAGGTATTTTATTGGGACATGTTGGTAATATATATAAAAATATCCTGCTTAAAAATAAACATTTTACTGCCTTAATAAAAATGGCCATTAGAGAGGGTAAATCAAAAGATTATTGGAGTCAACCTTCACCACATGGCACTTTTGTGTGTTTTGCAAGTGGAAGGCAAATGCTTTTTTTCAAAGACTTAAATCATATTTTAGATTACTGACTTTACTGTCTTATAAACTTACTATAGCAAATTTTTTTTATAAAAAATATAGTTAAAATCTACATGTGTTTTCCTATTTATTCTTCATATTTACAAAACCAGCAATTATGTAACTTAATATTATAAAAGATGAAGCAGTGTGCATATTAATCAGAAAGACATATTACTTTCTGTGTCCTAAGAAAGTGAAACACATAGTAGTGCAGGAGTGGATCAGTTACTGAAAGAATTCTGTTAGTTGGTAGATGTTTGTTTTTTGTAATATATTATTTTTGGGGGCTGTATTTGCTCATAACAATAATGTCATGGGCCTTTCAGAATTTGCAGCTATTTGTCTTGCCTTTGGCCACAGATCGTTCTATGAACAAATCTCAGGTCTGTTTCTCGTAAGAAAGAGTTATGTTCACAAAACAAGTGCCTCTTCCTGTGAATCTTGTGGATGTTAAGATACAATAGCTAGTCATTTGTTGTTTTTCATTTATCTCTATATACAATATTCACTATGTTAACTCCCAAACCTTTTATTCTTTAGTATCTTAACAGAATTGTTCATTGTATACATAACCATAACATTGTTTTTTCTTTTTTCAGCTTCCTCTCAGTAACTATTAATTTGTGAGTAACCATCCACTGTGACACAACATCTACAATATATCTTACTTTCACCAAAATAACAATGAAAAAGTGGAAACTGGTGCTTGGTTTCTTTTATTGTTACTGCACATTGAATGCAAACTTTAATACCAAAAATAGCCAAAATAAGCCTTTTGAAACAACAAAATCATTCTCAACGGCTAAGCAAATGCATGTTCATTGTTAAAGGCAAGCATGTTACAATCTGTGCTGTTCACACTTTATTAAAATCTTTGTCATTAACCCTGTCCCAAGCTCACTATATTATTAACATTTCTTTGATTAAACTGTTTAAAAGGTTCCATTCAGTAACTGTCAGATTCAGATTTTCTAGAAAGGAGTATTTCACTGTCACTTCTTCTTCTTCCTGTCCATCTATTCCCGCTTCTGTGTGGGGTCAATGTGCCTGATCAACCGTCTTCAAATAACTCAGCACTGCACCTTCATGCCAGTCAACCCTTTTTCCTTGAGACCTGCTTTTTCTTTATCCATCCACCTCCTCTTTGGCCTCCTTCACTTTCTCTTCCCCTGCACTTTCATTTCTATCACTCTTTTGCCACACATTCATTGTCTCTCCTCATCACATGTCCATACCACTTTGACCTACTTTCCTGTACTTTCTTAAATATCTCTCCCACTTTTGTTGTGCCTCTGATTGTCTCATTTCTTATTCTGTCCTTTTTCATAACTCCACAGATCCATCTCAACATTCTCATTTTTGGCATAGCTAACTTCACCTACGCTCCCTTTACTGCCAATGCCTCACCTTAATTCTTCAAACTCACAAGACTCCTGATACCTTCTTCCAATTATTCTATCCACACTGCACTCTATGGGATATCTCTGCATCTAATTTTCCATCTTGGGTAACCAATGATGTTAGATATTTAAACTTATCCACTCTTTTCAATAGCTCTCCCTGCAGGCTAACTTCTGAATCTTGACCCCCATTAAACCTCATATATTCTGTCTTCTTTCTATATATTTTCAACCTACTATTGTTCAAAGCCCTTCTCCATTCTTCCGACTTCCTCTCCACTACCATTTTTCTGGTGCTACACAACACAATGTCAGCAGCAAAAGCCATACACCAGGGGGATTGGTCTTTTATCTCAAGACTCAACAGATCCATAACCAGATCAAAGAGGTAAGGACTTAAAGAAGATCCCTGGTGCAGACCTACTCTAACTGGGATCTTGTCTGTTATCCCAACACTGTGTTTAACCTGAATTTCCTCTCCCTCATACACAGCCTGGACAATCCTCACATACTTCTTTGGTACTCCTTTCTCTCTCATGCATCCCCAAACCTATTGACGTGGCACTCATAAGCCTAACTTTACTTTTAATAATGAACAATTATTTATAATCTACATAATTAGATTTTTTTTAATTACACAGAACTGATTTTTAAAATACATTTTCCACCTCATGTGTTTTTATGTTATTTCTCAATGATATTTATTTTTATTAGCTTTCTCTTATGTACACGTTTTATAAACCACAAAGGTACAGGCTCACATTTAATGCAAACATCACACTTTGGAACTTAAAGAACACAAAAAATGTCTTGCGCTGTGATTCTATGCCTCACAATCTACTTTAACTTTGAGCTGAACATTCTATTGGTAAGTAGTGTCCCTGTAAAAATATCAATATGAACCAAAACATTGGGACATACAGTATATTAGAGCTACTCTTTTCATATGAAGAAATACAAAATGTTAAAGTGCACAGAGAGTTGATCATTTTTCCTTTAAATACAATTTTATACCTGCAGTTCTGGAATAATCACATGGCAGCAGTATTGTTTGTTATATGACAGTAGCAAACCATCTTACTAGTACAGTAGCGTCTGTTTGTTTTGTGAGTTCTGCAAGATGATGGTTTGAAGAACAGTGTGGCTATATTTGCAGATTGCATGTCCATGAATGATGCGATTCGTGTACATAAGACATTCATATTAGAAGTGATACATTTCAATATAGCTAATTGTATATTCCATAGCAACAGTGTAAGATTTCAATGTTTAGCCAATCCCACAGCTGAACAGGAAACCACTTCTACCCCCCTGTCCCCCCACCTCAGGTACCATTAGGTGTTTTGTGCATTGCTTAGACTCTTGGAAACATTGTTTTTCTACCTTTATAGTGTGCACATTTGTCTCAATACAGATAAATTTCAGAATTACACTGCAACATGTTCCCCATCCTACATGTTCTTTTGCTGGTAAGCTGCAAGTTGAAACAAATATTAGAAAAGATACAAAAAAATGGGAAGCTGAAGTACTGAAATATCAGAAAATGTTTACTTTCTATAGTGTTGTATGTCCTTTTTCTGTTGTAAAGCAAAATAAAAAGTAACATAAAAAGGCCGGGGAACCAGATGGATTCCCTGTCTTAGAACTGTTGTTTTAGGCTAAAACTAGATGAATTGCTGTAGACTCACACCACAAAGCATCTTACCTTGAAGATTTGCAATATTTACCCCCACTTCTTTTATACTGAGCAACTGGAAGGAATGAAGTTCTAGGTGGGTGAGAGGGATGGTAACCATTTTTCTTCCTTGTCTTTGTTCTCAATTCTAGATTTAGAAAAGGAAGACACAGAAGAAGCTGTGTTACATTTAAATCCTTACCTGGTGCACTCTTAAAATCAGTCCCAGTGAAAGTCACACTAGACCTTCACAAATGGCAATATAGCCAAAAAAGTGACATATAAACAAACATTTTAATTTGTTGTTGGACATGAGCGAGTAGAGGCCATCTTCAGAACTGTTATATGAAAGGTAATTCTCCTTTCAGCCATGGGTTGACACTTCCTTTAACATATATAAATGTAATGAATTATTATTATTATTATTATTATTATTGACATCACTTCCTCTGACATTACAAAGCTTCCATCTCTTCCACCTCACACTTACAAGAACAATAGCTACTGAAAGTTAGCATACAGTTAGGAACCCACAACTGGTAGAAGAGGACTTTTACTGCCATCTGTAAGCTTAGAACCCCGATTCTTCAAAACTTTTAAGGAACATCGAAATATCTTTGTAGTACGTGTTTAATTATTCTATCCATCTATCCTTCCAGTGTCATGTCAGCACCAGCAAGAATACAGCGCAAGGCAGGAACAATCTGTGAACGGATCACCAGTGGTTCGCTAGCGTTCCGGCACTGTGTAAAGTTTCTTCTGTATAATATAATTAAACATATTTTGCTGCATTTCATCTTAAAAATGATATCGTCATCATATGTAAATACGCGCTTTATAAAGTGGCTCAGGTTGTGCAATATTATAACTGTATCACAAGTTTACAGTGAGGTAATTGTACTTATAAGTACAAACAGTTCTACAAGGAGCACTTGATGGACTGATTGAGTGCATTTACAGTTCTTGGGATGAAACTGTTTCTGAACTGCGAGGTCAGTACAAGAAAGGATCTGAAGTGTTTACCGTATGACAGCAGTTCAATAGACAGCATGGCTGAGGCAGCATGTGCTTGATGCTGTATACCGATAATTTTCTTTCTGATCAGCTGCTGTACAGCTGTGATTCACTCTCAGATACAGTGATATACTGTAAACACTCCAAGTGGTACAGAGAGAGTAATATGGGAAAAGAGTCCAATGTGGCAACACCTAATGGGAGCAGCTGAAAGAAGAAGAAAAAGGTGCAGTGAGAGTAACAATGCTAAAGCAGTTATGGTATTTGGAATGGTTTGACCATTCTGTGGACCATTATATTGTTACAGGTTAATTACAATCAGATGCATTAAACTAATAAACAATATGCGGTTAATTTCAGTGTATTTATAAAGCCGCATCAGGGATGTGGATTTAAAAAAGAATGGGTAACCACATAGGAACAGTAGCACCAGTAGTACCAGTCTGCAAAACCGAGCAGAGAACTTGCGTACGACAGGGTATGAGCTACCGTGGAAATGTGCGTGGCTTTACGCCAAATTTAGGTTTTATACATCGCGATTTGAACGTGGAAACGTTCTTACGCAACATTTTTGTGTGTACACGCCGTTTATACATGAGGCCCCTGGTGATGTCTATGAACTGCAGACTTCAAGCAGTCATTGCATGAAAGTGATATGCAAACAAGTGCTAAATAGAATTAATTTAATATACAGTGTATCTACCATTGCTTTTTCCTGAAACATTATGGTGCCCTCAAATAGGGGGGACCATGTAAAATAATTCTTGTCATTTCTACATGGTGTGACCGAAATGTACGCAAATACCCTTAAAAGTCTGCAATGTGCACTTTAATCACGTCTGAATTTCAAACTGTGGAGCAGAGTATCTTTGTCCCAAACAATATGGAGGGCACTGTATATCTGGTGAACAGCAAAGCAGACAAACTGAAACAGGACAAGATTTTACATTTATTTTAATAATTGAACTTTTTAATGTCCAAAATCTACTATAGTTGATGTAAGATTTAATGGATGCATTAGAAGACCAATAAAGCTATTTTAGAGTACAAGTTATGGAAAAATACCTGCAATTGAAATATGGAGGTCACAGGTTCTGGTCATTTTATTAGTCATGCCGTGGAGAGAAAAAAGCAAATTCTAGGAAGTTTTTTTTTTGGTGGTTGCTGTCATCTACTATGAAAAATAAACAATTTCATATCGACCAGATATTCAGGAAAAATTCAGGAGTAGAAGCTGAAATTTTAGGAAGGACAAATAGGCTACTAATACTGTATAATGAAACATAAGGATAATTTGTTCAAAGTTATAAAAATGAAACCAACTTAGACAAGGGTATAAGGTGGGCTTATTTGGAAAGGTATTATGGTTTAATACTGTAAATGACAGCAGAGCATTTTATAGAATGGTCTGACTGCTGAATATGAAAGAGTGTGGAGCTATAATTAGAAGAGGCCACTATAGATCAATTTCAAGTGCTTTTTCAGATAAAAGTTAAATAAGCCATTAGTAAAAGTCTCCTCCAGTAATCAAATGTTTAGTTTCATTTTAAAAACAATAACATGGGAAATAAAGTCATAGACAGCCCTTGTAACAATTAGCAGAACTAGTACATTGTTTATACCCAATAGCTAGCAACACTAATCCTCCACAAATAAAACTGCATTTTCTTAAATAAGCCCAATACACTTTTTTCCCAGCGTGGGCTGCCTTTCTCAAGGGAAATTGCAACTTCAGGAAGTTCTGTCCAAACAATGGAAATGATGCAATAAAGTGAAGACCCATTGCATGTCTGTGCCAAAGCCTGTGATAAGTTACTGCAGTTAAGTGGTTTAGATAACATAAAATAACACAGGTCACATTTTCCATTGCCTCTTGTAACACTTTTACAGTAGAGCCATTTGGCTTTCATTATTGCTGCAAACACTTTCTGATTTTTACATTTTTTTTTCTGGAAAGTACAGATAAAAAAAAAGTTAAATGTATTATTGAAAACACAGGCAAGTAATGGATAATTGTAGAATCTGTGTGAGTTGTAAATGTGAAGCCAATTTAAACAAAGGTTCAGTCCAGTAATAAGACAGCAAATTTAACTAATATGGCCATTGACAGTTATAATATTCATATGCAGAATACTTTTATCTGTTGATTTAAAGTAACTCTCTGAACTAACCGTATAAAACAAAACATGGTGCCAAACAATAAGGTGTCTTTTTCTCTGTGGACTGGAGAAAGAGAAAGAAAGTGAAAAAGAAAATTATATAACAGAATGGTAAGGACAAATGTAATGAAATTTTATTATCTCTGTAAAAAGTATGCAATACTCCAAATAAATTAAATATTTCCTGAAAATAACAAATACAAAAGTAGGTGGAAATTTCCCATTTGCTCAGCGTGAATCCCAACATTCCAACTTAGTTTTTAATCCTCTGAACACAATGGTGAGGTTAAAAGCATCGATAATATTATAATAATATAATAATTGTAGTCCTTCCTTTAAAGGGCCTAAATTCAACTCATTTTTAAAATGTGTATAACCCATCCTGCTAAATGGTAATTAGGGTAATACTAGGGGGCTCCGCCCCCTGCTCGCTTCGCTCGCCAACCCCTGGTGTTGGGAATGACAAAGAGCGTGATGTATGAATGAGATATAGAATAGTGTGACGGTGTAGATGATGCAAATAGAAAGCAAACAATAAAGTGTGTGGCACAGTGTAAAGGTTTATTTGAAAATTTATTTGTACACGCCGTTTAAGTGTAAAAGGTAATTTCAGCTCAGAACTTGAAAGGTCAATGAAGATGGTTATTGTTGTGATCAGAGTCAAGTTTGTCAGAGCTTAGAAAGAGTTGTGTCTCTCCAGGAAGTAATGGAATGACTTGGGTATTTATGTTTTCCACATAAATATTTTTTGGACATAATATAGTGCGTTGTGTTAAAAGGGGCATTTGGTCTAATGAGATTGCTGTTCCAAATGTCTCTGTAACTAAGTCGTCGCAGATAAAGGCTTGAGGAATTGTAATAATATGTGCCTGAAGTCCAGCTGTATTGGTGAGTGTACCATCTCTCAGTTGTAATAAGCAATTGTTATGATCTGGTTCTGGACATCGTATCTTTTTTACTAACTGTATCTTTTGAAAGCAATGCCAATTGTCTGCGTATTTTAAGGTGCACTGAACAATAGCTGAGTGCATGGCATCTGGAAGAATAGCTAATCACTGTTTAAAATCTCCTCCTAATAAAAGTACCTTTCCTCCAAATCGAATATTATTATTCATAAACGTTTGTAGAAGTTTATGAATGGTGTTGAGTAAGTGACTTCATGCCATTGTACATTCATCAATAAACAACATTTTTTGAAGACGGATGTCACGTGCAGTGCCACCGTTAATGTTCATAGTGGATACCGATTTGTAGGATCTAATGCAGTTGATAAAGATTTCACTTTCAGGTACATCGTCAGTTAGAATGTTCTGTAGATATTCAGTATATGAATGTAAAGAAGGCAGTCTAATTTGACCCTTTTGACAACAACGTCTAAATGTATTACTTGTATTGCCAGTTGTTTCTTCAGGGAAGTGAACTGAATGACAATGATTGCAAATGACATTCATTAATCCGAATGAATTTTCCCGGTGTATGTTTTGCTTGTGCCGTTTGAGAGGCGCGTTGTTGCATGTGTAGTATTTGGGACGTGTTGTTTTGGAGCTGTAATCGATTTGCCTGTGCTGTGTGAGACGCCCCGTTGTAGCCTTCCTTGCCGTTAACGTATGTCTGAGACGGGGAGGTGTTTCGTTTTGAATCCGTGCCTGTTGCGATGCAGCACTTTGATTGATAGTTTGCGTCATGTGGATCCAGGATGTAGATTTGTGCATATTTGCGTTGTTGATTTGTTTCAGGGTGCACTGTTCCAATGCGATGCAGTATTTGTGCACATATGGGAAAGCAGTATGGGCCATTGCCTTTGGTGGCCTGATATTTACTAAAAGCAAATGAACTATTGTAGGATCTAACGCAGTTCATAAAGTTTTTACTTTTAGGTACATCGTTAGTTAGAAGCTTTAGTTGAGCTTTGCGTTTTTGGAGTCGAGACATTTTTTCTTTTAGAAATATGGATAAGTAATAAGAAGTATTGCACTCACTGTTAATATGGAGCCTTTTCTGCGGTTGAACGGTTAATAGTGCCTTATTGTAATGAGATCCACCTATGCTGCATAGCCGTCTATTTGTTGTTTCTTTCGTGTTCGTGTGTTTGTTCCTGTTATCCTTTCCTTTTCGTTTTGTACCCGTGACCGTGTATTCATGACTTGTTTCTTTCTCAGCATCCGAAATATGGATAAGTAATAAGGAGGGTCGCAGTCACTGTTAATATGTTTCCTTTTCTGCAGTTTGAACGGTTAATAGTGCTTTATTGTAAGGAGATCCACCAATGCTGACACCTATGCTGTCTAGTGTGAAGGTGCTGACGTTCACTTTAGAATATGTGGCTTTGGGTGTGACTTCTTATGGATGTGGGTGGGGGGGGTGGATTGTTGAGGATTGTTGTTGCGCGAGCGTCTTCTTTCTTTTTGTGTTCCTGTGTCTTGTTGAATCCCCCTCTTGGTGTGTGTCCCGTCCGGTGCCTGTAGGGGGGGGGGGGGGGGGGTGCCTTGCTGTTGTGCGCGAGCCTCTTTTTTTTTTTTTTTTTTTTTTTTTTTCGGGTCTAGTTTCATGTGCAATGTGTTTCGTGCTTTTCCTGCGTTTGACTTTGCGCCTCATTTCTCCTTTTTGTATGTGCTCACTCCTTTTTTCTGTGGTCTTGTCCGCCACTCGTGGCCCCTCATCCGCCTTTGTCGCCCTCTTTTCTCCGCCTTTCTCCGACTCTCGCGGACTCTTTTTGCGCCTGCGCCTCTCGCGGCCCCTCATCCGCCTCTCTCGCCCTCTTTTGTCCGCCTTTCTCGGCTCCTCAGCCGACTCTCGCGGACTCTTTTTGCGCCTGCGCAGTACGTCTTTTTGCAGCTACGGCCCATGGCCGGATGTGCCTGCGTCCATCATCCGGTTTAGCATTCTCGGTTAGTAATATGGATTGTTTGCGATCTATTTTTTGTTGAAAAAGAAATCAAAATACCAGAACAAGTAGAAATCAACAGATTAAACTAGTCGTGCCCCACTATCACCCTTCCACCTTGTTCCATGTTCTGCGCCATACCTCCAGGCACTGCAGCAGTTCCAACCAACAAAACCACTACACCCATCCAACGGACTGACTGCTTATAAAAAATGTAACTTTGGAAGTACCAGATCCCCAGTCATTCATGGAATCTCCGGATGCTCCATTGCTTTGTAAGAGCTCAAAAACAATCAAATTCTAAAAGACAGACTGTTCTTCAGAATGATTTGGTCTGGGATCTTCTGTAGAAAGAAAGAGAAGTTTAGTAACTACTGAACACAAACATAAGAGTTTATGCTGTTGCACTGAGTGAATGAGTCCTGAAGGGTCTAGAAGTATAAGAATATGTGACAAGGAGTGAAAAGGAAGCATGGATGAGCAGAAGATTGGTGACCAGAAAGCTGAACAGGATGAACAAAAACAATATATGTGCTTTAACAAACAACTATAAAGAGCTGAGACACCACCCAGTGACCCCCATATAATTGCAGAATAAAAGAAGAAGAAAGTTTTCAGAGAGACTAAGAACATCTTTCCAGGTCCGAATCCACAGCAGAAGTGACTCAAGGTGGTGATGTTTGGGGTTTTAAATCTTCCCAGGAGGAAGGGGCAACTCCAGGAGGGCGGGCAAAGAAAGTGATGTCAGCGGTGAAATGGATCTCAGCCTTCCATTCCGCACATAGAAGTCACTGGTCATAAGACCACTGAGAGATAGGGGACAGAGGTTAAGGAAGCCTGATGTAACAATGAATAAAGTGTTGAAAGAGGCTTTCTGAAAAAAAAAGAAAAAGACCTATCAAGAAAGGAAGAGGAGGATAGAGTAAAGAAGAAATAAACAGGACAGCTTATGTCCTAAGCGCTGAACAAAGCTACAGACAGAAGAAAAAGGTGGAAGAAGGAATTGAGACTGAAGAATCTGGGATTATTTGAGGCCCAGAATCCCAAAGCTATGCACTAATAGAAATACAGAATATCATAGAATATCACACAAACTAATGCAAATTACAGCATAAAAATACATTGCAATATTTTTTTCTAATAATACGAATCAGGCAGTTTTTCATCATAGATTCCATCATTCTAACTCATGGTGTAGGCAATGACAATTAAAAAATGAAGTTGTGACAGTGAATCCTTGAAGAAAAGACATCCACTTAAAAGGCACAACTATTGCAATGAAAATGGGCAAACAAAAGAATTGCTTTTTGCAGACTTTTAAAAAAGAAGTAGCTATAACAGATGTACACTGTGCTCAGATGCCAAATGATAAAACTACATCATTATGCACACCTCAGTGCTAGGACCTTTAGCAATTTCACTTTAAATGCTACCATCAAATTATATACTTTGAATTTTAAAATCTTGAATAAATTTTTATTCAATTATTAATTAATTAAATGCATTTTTCAGTCTTCAATTTCAAAGTTCATTGCGTTGTGAACACATTTCATCTGTGTGCATTGCTTTTATTTTACAGAAACATTTAACAATACTTTATCAAAAAAGGCATGCATTTTGCCCATTGTTAGCATACAACTGGATGACTTGACGTTTGGATTCTGTGACACAAGAAACATGAGATTTTTGCATGGATGTTTTTATATTGTTTGCTATGGTGCAGTGTTGGTGCCCATCCTATCAGAAAGTTTGTTATATCCATTCTGCATGAAAACATGAGATTACATTTTTTTTCTTGGCTATCACTGTAAACTACATGGGGTAATTAACGTATAAAAAAATAACACTTTTGCTTTGCGCTTTCCCCCACCATAACCTATCATCAGTGGGGGAGGAGTGAAAGCTTTAGATTCATCAAAAAATTCGATCCCCAGTTTTCGAAAGATCTTAGCATTTTAGGGTCCCCTGATATCGAGAATATTGATTTGTCGATGATGGATGTGTGTCTGTCTGTGTGTCACAGTTTATTGAGGACTGTCTAGAGCTAAAACAGCTGGAAGGAAAAATACCAATATGAGATGACAATGTGCTGATTAGTTTTTTAGCAAAATCGTGCAAGAATAATAGGCACTATAGAGGAACCCTCAAATGCCATAATTCTACAATTAATTATGAATTATTCTTGTCAATTGCTATCGTAATGGCCTATTTTATGATCTGAACGATCAGCATCAGACCTGTAAATAATTATTGAAATGTTATAGAATAGTTCAGGTAACTTGGTTCCTAGGGAGCAAAGCCTGCTGATGCCCACATCTGAATTTTTGGGTATTTATTTAAAATTTAACAGAACACCTTTCACAATGCATGTGAATTACAGAGTATGAAAATATCACGAGATTGTTAATTTCATTATAAACTACTGAGTATTTTAGGATATCCTTTAGAATGCCCCCACACATTAGTAGGAATATAAACTGACACAAGATCCTAAAGCAGATTGGACACCAGGTGATAAGGATAATGACATTTTATAAGACAACTGTCACTTCAATTACCCCACAATGTGCAAAAACTGTGTATACCTAAAAATACTATGTTTTTATCAAATGATAAAACCCTATCAGAATTGGCTGTTAAAAGTGGTGTTCCACAAATTCAATGCTAGGGCCACTGATATTTTTAATATATATGAATGATTTGGATAGGAATATATGTAACAAGCTGGTTAAGTTAGCAGTTAATACCAACAGTTAATACCAAGCTAGATGGATTGGGGACTTTCAAAACTAGACTTGATATTATTTTGGAAGAATTAAGTGGATAGGACTGGCGAGCTTGGTTGGACTGAATGGCCTGTTCTCGTCTAGATTTTTCTCATGTTCTAATAATAAAAAAAGCCTTTTGAACCTGTACACTGGAATGCATGCTGTATAAAATTACATTAAATTACCTATATAATTACTTTTTTCTCTTGCATTTTAGATCAGCTGTTGTGGTATTTAATTCATCTTAAACTGACAAACTGGGTTTATAATTTTGCTGACTTCACTGCTTCTGTCTGGTTCTCTCTTTCCCTTTCATGCAAAGATATTGCAGGCTTACTCAAAAACACTATGCATGTGGGTGACTTATTGATCTTTTTAAATAAACAAATACAAACTAGCCAAATTAACTGAGCTGATTGCCAAAATCTGTTCTCTTCATGTCACTTGTGCCATTTTTGGAGGTATCTGTACAGTACTCTGTGGTATTGATAAAGTGGATTTGCCCTATGTTTGATTACAGTTACTGGCCTCTCTAATTCAATAGCAGTTATTGAATAATTGACACACTACATTTTCCGCTTGTATCCCCCAAAAGTGTATGGTATTACACCTTTGATTTCCAGTTCTGTCACCATGGTTAGTGGTGGACTAATTCATTGAAAACATGCTGCTTTGCACTGTAGTTTCTGCACATGTTCCTCTTATGACTCACTGGAAGATTTTGTAATCACATACCGCTAATTATTTTATTATTTATATTTCATCTCTTGTTTATGCAAAACAATATTGTTTCTTAATAGTTTAAAATATCCATTTAATGTTTTTGTTTTCCAACTAATTATGGCTAATTTGCACAGCTGTTAGAAATTTTTAGGTTAAATTTCTATTTTTACACTTTATTTCACAACAAGTGAGTTAGCATGCCAACTGTGTTTGCACTCTGCAATAAGCTTTTAATAGATGAATATAAATATACTGTATTGTGTTTTAGTATATATGGTAAAACAAAGGAATTAATAAGGAACAACAAATTCTAAAACCAAAATAACAAAACTGTTTTCTAGTATAATACTACAGTACAAAACTGTATTCTAATTGCAAGCTGAGTTATCAGCATATTATACTGTATCACTTCACTTACAAAACAACAATCTTATAATGTATTGCATTTTCTTCAGCCAGAAAGCTGACATGCATTAAACAGATATTCTTGATATTCACTATGTGAAATTAAGAGTTTGTTCTATATGATTAAGTTAAAATGATTCATTTCAGACATATTTCCATTTTCATGGAGGCATCTGACTAGCTATCCGTCCACTTTCTAACCTACTTACCCAGTTCAATGCCGCAGGTAGTTGGAGACTCAAGCTGGCATTCATGTCTTGGACAGGCAGATGTGAAACCCAGAGTACCCCAAGAAATAAGCACAGACACAATGAGAATGTGCAAACACACAGATAGTGCCCGGACAGAAATTTCAAACCAGGATATTGAGAGGCAGCACTCCAAAATCATGCCACTGTTGAAACAAATTGCTCTTTGAAAAATGCTTAAACATAAAAGCTGTGAGAATAGTTGTTCAGCCAGTTTAATCTGGTTCATGATGACCAGGGGCCACAGCCTATCCTGGCAGCACTGGATAAAAAGTAGGAAGCAGCCCTAGTCCTTCACAGAGATCACTTGTTCAGACACTCACACTCACACTGGGTCAACATGGAGTCGTCAGGTTAACCTGCATGTCTTTGGGGATATGAGAGGAAACATGGAGTTCTCTTAGGAAAAGCCACACTTGTAACCTTCATATATACAATAACCGAGTGTAGGAATTAAACACAGTGGGGCAGCAACAACAAAAATATATGAATATATTTTCTGAAGTTTAAATATGTGAAATGAATCCATATTCTTAGAAGGTATGCTAACATAGAAGTCAACGCGGTCAAAAAAATTCGATGCAAGGAGAAGAAAAGTGGATTGGTAAGTTGATGGAGGAATGCAGCATAGAACTACTGTATATTGTTACTAAATCCTCACAATCTCATCAGTCAATGTAACCAGATTTGGATAAGTAAATATAATGTACTTGCATCATAGTACCAACTTTTATTGAGGTCATGGCCTCTTGAGGTTTAATGGATAATTTACAAGATTTTTATTGGCAGCTAGAGTTGTAATAAGAAGCATAGTTGATGTGAAATCTTAATAATCCTGAGTCTCATTCCCGTTTAGAAAAGTTTATAAGATTGTACTTAATATTATCTAAACCTTAGTACAGAAAGGACCTCTGCAAAATGCCAAAACTGTTTTTGCTTTTTCATGAAGTAGATTGGAATATCATCAATATTAATGATTAGAAAAACTCCCAGCAAATCCTGGAAATTATGCTTTTCAAAGGACTTAAATGCTCATAATGAATGTCTTACTGTACATCCATCATCTGTCCAGATTCTAATAAGATTGCATTGATCCCATCATGCATTTTGCAAAAATGGTTACCCCATTCCAAGAGAAGTATAGCTTTGAGCATAGAGGCATCTGTGAGTGTGTCCAACAGTGGTCTGGTACCATGGTCAGGGCTGCTTCTGACTTTATATCCCATATCTATGGGATGATATCTGGTACTTCATGAGACTTGATTGAAATAAGCAACTCAGACAATCAATTAATGACCCAAAGAAATCCTTGTATAGGTAAACGTTCAAAGAAAAGAGGTTTGCTCTTGAGTTTAGATTTTAGGAGTTAATACCGTGGCTTAGTGTGGATCCCTGAGAGCAGTGTAGATATCAGTTCCTTACAGTGAGAGTGACTTCTTTTTTTTCTGTTCGCTACACAGCAGTGACTTCTGAGAGGTGGTATGTGTTTCTGCTTAGATATCACTTACTAATGTCAGGTCAAATACTAGAACACAAAGCAGCCAGACAGCAACACAGTATGGGCCTCCACTATCTGTCTTTTCCCCAAACTGACTTTCCCAGGTAATTTCTGCCATTGAGTGCTTAAAAGTAGCTGCTTCGATATTTTAAGAGATGCATGTGTCTTTCAGAAATAAAATTTAAAAAAAAAATTGAATAAAGACTGAAAATAAAATCAAAAACAGAAGGAAGCCTTTTGTAAGAGTTCTGAAGCCTTTTTTAAGCCAGAAGGTTTAACTGTAATTGCAGTCAGAAAAGAGTTACAAAAAGTTATGTACCAAAATTCTGTTATTTTAAGTGCGTAACGTTGCCATTTTAGAAGTCACTACAGGTGGATAATGGAATGCTAGTGCAGGGGTTCTTGCCTGGTTGCTAGGGACCTTCACCCTAACACATTAATAGATTGTGGTGTAGCACAGGAGCCCTTTATCTAAGATACAGATTTGATTTGTGGAAAAGTGTGATTAGGGTGTGATTAGATATTCTTGAGTTTGATACTCATACCTCTTTTGTCTCAACTTTGTGTTAGTGTTTTGGCTCTGTTAAAATCTCTCTCAAACATATGCAAAAACAAATTTTCAAAATACAAAAAAAAAAAAAAAAATCCCATTAACCAAAAAAAAAAGAAAAAATGTTCTTATCTCCCAAAATGTGTTTAGCAGTTCTTAACAACTAAAGACATCAGATCACATCTGACGCACCCTTCCTGTTTTGTAAAGCCCCTTTTCATTTTTTATCCACTGCCTATGGCTGCAGTCATTTATTGACACTAGCGTAACACATTTATTAGGAATGTAAGTAAAATTTAAAGCACCTTTTGCAGTTGTCTGTCTGTCCACGTAAGACAACTCACCTCCCAGTGAGCTGATGTTCTTGACTTTTGGTGTATTATTTTTCAAGGAAATCTTTTGGTAATGCTCATTTTTCATTAAGCTATTTCACAGAGAGCATGCTGTATACCTTTGTAAACCCCCCTTGTAAAAAGCATTAGTGAATTTTTGAATTAAAACAGAGAAACAATTAGTGCAACCTCAATTACTGATTAATTTAATGTTACAAATTTACCTTGATAGAGGTTATTTCAACTTGTTTATTTTCCTCTTTTACACATCCGGTAGTTGCTCCTAATAGCCAAAAAATTTATCTGTGCAGTTGCTGAAATGCCAGCAGAACAATGTGATACCCAGGTTGCCTACATCTAATAATAATAATAATAATTCATTACATTTATATAGCGCTTTTCTCAGTACTCAAAGTGCTATCCACACAGAGAGGAACCGAGAAGCGAACCCACAATCTTCCACAGTCTCCTTACTGCAAAGCAGCAGCACTACCACTGCGCCACCTGGCATCACCTCCTTAAACCTGGGACATCGATAGTCGTGATCCATAGAAGAACTAGTACAATGATTGCTCAAACAAAAAAGACTGGTGCAAAGTACAATGTGTGTTATATTAATTTCAAACAAATTCTGTTCAGTGCAGTTTCTTCAAATGAATAATTAATCCACAATAAAAACAGTGCTCTAGTGAGGAAGTTAAAATTCAAATAACTCAATAAATATTCCAAAAAAGCAAGGATAACATTGAACCACAATCACATCAAAAATTCTGTCTAGTGCTCTCTCATGTTCACAATTGTCTCCCTGTGCTAACCCAACTTCCAAGACCCTGGCAAAAGCAGTCCTTCTACTTAACTCCCACCCCAATCGCCATTCCCTGGCATCCAACAGGTCGCAGTGAGAAAGACTCTGTTTTCCCTTTGGCCATCTCATTATCTTTGGGATAACTTGGAGCCTCATGATCCCTCCAGAGCAATCCAATCCACCCCTGAAGTGCCTCTCAAGCAGCTCTACTGCAGGGTATCTGCTGACCACTTTGCTGCCTTCTCTCCATGCTGGCCCCAACTTGATTCTGATGTCTTTACTCTCATCACCATACTCGATTTTCTTTCTTTTTTTCATTCATGCTTCCCTGGTTCCCTATACCTTGTGGATGCAGGTACTTCCATTATTGACCCACAGAGTGCCAATGAAGAAACTGCCTGAGCTGACAGCATTTGCATGTGAATGTGCAATCACTCAGTTTCCCCATTAATCACTCCAGGTTTACTCGGCTCTACTGCAGCACATCCATATCATCGAATCTTTTTTTTTTTAAAAGACTAATGTGAAATGCCACAGACACCTTACTCACTTCACCACAAGCGTTACTTTACAGCCTTAGTTTTGGATTAAAGGTTTTTCAACACTTTCACTTAATGAATTTGAGCAGTGTGAATTACACACATGGTAAGGGCTTCTCTATCCAATTTACAGCAACACTCAATTCTGACTCTTTTTCGTATTTCAACACTGCAAGAAGGATAAACAGCAGTCAAAGTTTTTGGAAAACAGCTTTTACAGTAATATTTCATGTTTCATTAATACTTACTGGCAATTTTATTTTCACTTTCAGTAAACAAACAATACAGATTCAATGAATAGAACTTCAATTCACAATAGATGTGGATATTCAAAATACAGCATGTTATGATTTAAAATCCCAAACCTGGCAGAAGAGATGAGGCTTCCAAAATGATTCACAAAAACAAGGCCAGAATCTACACAGGCCTCAGACCATCCTGACCTAGAAATCTACCTACAGGCTTCAGGCACCAATATGGGAAGCTGGCTTTGAAAACTCAAAAGTACAGCAAGCCACAAAATATATAAAAATAGCCTTACAAGGGAGATAAAACCACAAAACTCTGCCTTGTAAAAATATCTTAAAATATAATCTTTATTTTAAGATATTTATATTTATATTTATAAAAATACTAACCGTCCCCTGGCTTTGCCCATGTAGAAGTGAAAACGGACAGTAAGGTGGGCCCTGCCTGGCTCCCTACACCTGATGTCACACTTCTCACTTCCCTTGGCCCGCAGTCTCTCTCTCTCGAATTAGCACAGATAATATTGCTCCTGCAAGCGAACTATGATTCTTAGCACAATGAGAGAAGTTACAAAATCAACCGGAATGCTCAAGCAAATTCCAGAAAATCCACTGGCAAAGAAGATGTAAGATATGCCCCAAGGTTGGCGCATGAGTGAGGAGGGCGGCCTCGGCCTGCTGCATCTTCTCTTGGATTTGGTACTGCAAGCAAACTATGATACTTAGGGTGATGAAAGAGGTTGTAAAATCAACCGGAATAGTCAAGCAAATTATAGAAAAAAACCCGATCTAAATCCATTAAGTACTTCTCTCAT
Source organism: Erpetoichthys calabaricus (assembly GCF_900747795.2). Classification (NCBI taxonomy): domain Eukaryota; kingdom Metazoa; phylum Chordata; class Cladistia; order Polypteriformes; family Polypteridae; genus Erpetoichthys; species Erpetoichthys calabaricus. The sequence goes on from NC_041398.2 coordinate 46,204,506, forward strand.
GAAAAGCAGACAGACATACAGACAGACAGACAGACATTGGCTTTATATATATATATATATATATATATATATATATAGAGAGAGAGAGAGAGAGAGAGAGAGATAAGTAGCAGGTGTTATATAAATAAAATGTATTGTGCTGCTACTGCAGCCTGTGTTACTATTCTTATTAGACTGTTTGGTACATTCCTACCTCCACCCCATATTTAATTAATACATATTTGTATGTCCCTAGCTCCCTTTTTGCTATTGGCGCTGCTTTAGTTGTTTACCTTACCTTCCGCCATATTGTATCTTAGGTTAAGGAAATTATCATCTTTTTACCTTCAAGTTGTCAATGGTTTTTCACATCCTAATACCTGTATGACTTCTTGCCAGAAATCTATATTAAAGTATACGGATTCTCAGCCTTGACATTCTTGGTGAGTAAAACTATCTGTCCACGTTCACTACAACCAGTGGGGCAACGCACACTCCGTACGGACTGGGTCTTAGGAGAAAAGCCTCACTAATAACGGCATTCGGGGACAGAATATGTATTACTATTAGTAAATAGCAAAAAGGATGTGTCTAAAAAGTATATCCAAGACAAACAAGTCACAGTCCATAATCTGAAAGCAAAAAAAAAAAAAAGCAAAAACAGAGCAGAAACAATCAGAAAAGCCAGAAAAATCCATGCAAAGCAATATTTACAGTACAATAAACTCCTTTACACTACAACGATCTCGTGATTTTAGCTTACTCAGCTCTGGCCTTAAATAGCCAGAGTGAGGGTTCAGAAGGACTGATGTCCCCACCCCTTGGAGCGCCATCTACATCTCATCATTCAAAAATGACAATAAAACATAAATTACACATAAATACAGACCCTTACACAACATGAATTAAACATTAAATAACTATAAATTAACATTTATAACTACGGTAGTGACTCTGACCTGAGAGGACATTTGTAGTCTAGAAACTGAAAGAAATATGGTAGAGTGAGGAGTGTTTACAAAAATGGTGTCACACATGTGCGCTTAGGAAGCAGCCATCAAGTCCTAAGGTGAGTGATATTTTGCGAGATGACGGGTTGGTTATGTGCACTGATGTCTCTCTCTGTCTGCAGAAATAAAGAAGAAAAACCATAATTCACCTACCTTTCTTCCGGTAGCACAAAATGGCCACGATTTCACACAACGAAACATCCGTGACGTCACTTCTAGCCATCCCTGATGACATCTCTTCCGACTGTGCCATAATGACGTCACTTCCGGCCATTCCAGATGAAGTCTCTTCCGTTGTGTCACTTCCTTCCACCATGTTTTTTATTTTCGCTATATACTGTAAACGCCATAATTCTGACTGTATGTGTCAATTGTGATCAGTTTTGGACTTCTTTTTGACCTTTTTGACAGGGACATTCCCCATTTTTTTTTGAGCATTTTCTTGTGGCTTACAATGGTGATTCCTGAGGAGGCTGAACTACTTTACAGGGCTTCTCTTAATGTCAATAGTGGGAGTTAGTTCAGATCCCTGTCACAAATGAGAAAAGGGCCATTAACCGTTGCTCATGTGTGTCAGTCCTTTCTCCCTGACACATTGGGTTGTTTCAATATGTTGAATCTATTAAAGATGGTTAATGTTGTAAGTTAGAAATATAATTTTTCCAAATGAGCTGAGATTGTTAATAGCATGATTAGATATCAATTAAATATAGAATGTTACTGATTTTATAATGGCAAATTTTACTACTGAGGATTTTTTGTTAGTTTACTATTTTGAATATTTTGAATAAAAGTGAACTTCGTATCTTTGCATGCATTAATATACGCAACAATGGACTAGTATAATGTACATCTTCACTTCAGCACAATAACCAGATAAGTTAAGGTCACATCCCTGCTCAAAAGGCTGTTATTGAGGTCTTCCTTGTAGTATAATATTTAGGCAGTAAACATGGCAATAGTCCTTTTTCTGCTTTTTTCTGTATATTAATTGCAGTAGTTTTTTTGTTTCCTATTTTAATAAATATATAACATCGCATATAATGCAGCAGGTGCAGCATGTCCACCTACCTCTCTAAACTCAGCATGCATTTATCAGAAAGCATCCACCATAGTTTAGACATTTTTGGTGTATGTCATCCGTGCCTCTGGAGACAAAGGTCTGAACAGCTCCATCTTTGCTTCTGCTGGGGATACCAGATGCTCTTTGCACTGTTTGGCAGCCTGTGCTCTGACTGCAGAAAAAAATGTCTCAGATAGGCAGAAGAACAGAATAAACAAGATGTGTGCTTGTATGGCTCAGTGTTAACACATTAGAAAAAAAGAAAGAAAACAAGTGACAGCCAAGAAGGCCATGCTTAGTTTTTGGATAGAAGTGTTGACATTCTAGGCTGCATCAGATTAGTGGCATTCCGGTGATAGTCATAAAATGGTAAAAAGGGCTTTATGTAAAGTAAAAGCCAGCTGTTCATGTTTATTTTTCTTTCCTTCTTTGTAACATTACATCCATGCTAAGTGTGATCAGGGGCCTAATGCTTATAATAACACACAGTTGGTAGGACAAACTGTCCAGAACTTGCTATTGCAAAGCCATGGACATAAGCAGGTATGTTTATTATTTTATATTTCAAAAATGGTAATTACAGTAAGGTTGTTGATCAGAGTTCACTATGCCAGAAGCACAGTATATGTACAGCTTTTACAGTCTGACATCATCATCATAGTGTGCAAAATATAATATTTAAGACTTCAGACCTGAATAATGGCATTTAAAATAAAAGTTTTAAAAAATCCGTCCATTTCTCCAATTTATAAAGCACACGTAGAGTTCAGGACAGTCCTGATAACATTAGGAAACCAATCCTAAAAGTCTATTGACGTCCATCTTTAGGATTTGAGAGGAGCACTAAGAAAAACCTATGTAGACCCAGGGAGAAAGAGGGTTAAATACAGTACATCTCTGACTCTGCCACTCCTGGACATTAACATTGTTGTTTTTAAGCCATTTATTCTTGGGGTTGTTGTCTTGCTGGAAAACAAGTCTTCTCCTATGGAATTTGTAGTTAATGTATAATACACTTTTACAATTTATTACAAGTACATATATATATATATATATATATATATATATATATATATATATAAATATAAAGATATAGATAAATATGCACTTGTAATAAATGTAATTTATATATATATACTGTATATATATGTATCTTTATATTTTATATATATATTAATATATATATATATAATATGAACAAAAATTTAAAGAATTATTAAATTCAAGGAAAAGGAGCGAATGCAACTCAAGGGTTCACTAAATATAACTTAAAGCTGAAAGCACAAGAGGTCTCTGCCTCATCTTACAGAAGGTACCAACATAATTTTTCAAAGGTTAGAATGAGGTAAATGAATAATGAACACAACTTCAGAAAGTGGGGATAAACTGATGGGAAAACCCATACACCCCTCCTATTACGTGATGCTAAGATCAATAGGACAATCTGCAAAACACCCCTCTTAACAAAGCGGTGTCCAGAATAATGGGAGAATCACCTTGAGTCAGAAATTACTTTTTGCGTGTACTGATTGGAGGAAGTAATAAAGTTCTGTATATTAAGAGTGAGATGACGTGATGTAATCAGAAAAAAAAGTATAAAAGCAGATGAATTGTTTAACACTAAAATCCCTGAAGCCTTTGAATAAATTCATAATTTCGGGCCTCTTTAAATTTCTTCACACCTCTCCATCAGCATTTTTTGTTTTGCAAATGTGTTGATCAGCACAAGCAGCCTGCTATCCTATGGAGCTGAAGTCAGTCACAAATTTCTTCCAGCTCAAGTCTCTTTATCTGGGGGTGTGGTGCCTGAAGCTGTATAGGGTAAATAATATATCATTATTTGGAACACACACTTTTCAATGTGTTCCATGTCTACAACGATCTGTGTAAATCTAGGATGAAAAGAAATGCAAGGCAAGAAATGCTGAACACATACCTAAAACAGAAACTTTTTCCATGTTTTACTAATAATGATGTGAAGTGTATAATGTGTGAAGACTTTAGTCTAATTTTTTAATTGATTGCTCACTCCATGGATTGAGACATTTGTGCATCACTCTGTCTAAATAAAGAAATATTGTGCATTCTCATCTGGGCTCTGTAACTGCCTTCTTTGAAGATGAAGGAGTTTTTTCCACAACACACCCAAGGTGCAGCTTCTTGCAGACTGCATTAGGTTTACCTCCAAGATTTCCCTCTATGTTGCTGTATTCATTTTACCCTCACAAACCTTCCAGGCCCAGCTGCAGAGAAGCACCCCACAGCCTTAAAACCGCTGCTACATCTATGCTTCATGATGGGGATGATGTGCTTTTCATAATGTGTTGTGTTCAAACATGGCATTCAGTCAGATAGCCAAAAAGCTTAATTTTGGTCTCATCCAACCATACGACCTTCTTCCAGCTGACTTCAGAGTCTTGCATGTGCCTTCAGGCAAACTCTAGCTGAGATTTTTTAACAATGACTTTCTTTTTGCCCCTCTCCCATAAAGCTGCGGCTGGAGAAGCACTCAAGAACCAGTTGTTCTCTGCATATTTTTTCCCAGTATTAGCACTGTATCTCCTTCACAATTCTCATTGGCCTCTTGATGGCCACCTTCATTAGCCTTTAATTGGATGATCACTCTGTTTTTGTGGATGGTCTGCTTTAGGCAGATTTACAACTGTGCCATAGTCTTTCCATTTCTTAATCACTGATTTAACTAGACTCTAAGGGATATTCAGTGGCTTGGACATTTTTTTGTCTGCATCTCCTAACATGTGCTTTTCAGTTCTCTTTTTCTTCAGTTTCTTATAGTGTTCTTTTGTCCTCATTGTTTAGGTTAGGCTACCATAATAATTCACCACAATTAGACTTTTTGAGCAATCCTGTTCTTTTTTTATTTGTTTTATTAAATATCTTCTTTATCTTATCTTTACAAGCTAGAATTTTACAGTATTTATCCCTTATGAGGTATTATTGCATTTACACAACAATCAATTGAAACCCGGGGCAGGAGATCTCCATTGAATTAATTCTGTGATTTCTAAAACCAGTTGGCTATACAAGTGGGAATTTAGGTGTGTCATATTAAAAGGGGTGGTTACACATCCAATAATTTTGTCATTTTATATTTTTAATTAATTTAGATCATGTTTTCTTTTTCTGTTGATCAGTTTCAAAATTAAATTTACTGTGATTTAATGTTGTAAAACAATAAAATGTGAAAACTTCCAAGAGTGGTGAATAATTTATTTTTGGGATTATATGTATTGATTAGGTACCTCTATCAAAGTGACTCATAGAAACAAATCTTTTAACACTTCTAATAACGCCTCAATATTTTGAAAGCACAAAGTTAACAAGCAATTCAGAACAAAAGGAAAAAGAGTATATACAGTACATTCATTGCCAAAAGTTTTGAGAATGACACAAGTATTGCTTTTCACAAAGTTTGCTGCTTCAGTGTTTTTAGATCTTTTTGTCAGATGTTTCTATGGTATACTGAAGTATAATTACAAGCATTTCATAAGTTTCAAAGCCTTTTATTGACAATTATATTAGATTTATCCAAAGAGTCAATATTTTTACTGTTGGCCCTTCTTTTTCAAGACCTCTATAATTCGTCCTGACATTCTGTCAATCAACTTCTGGGCCAAATCCTGACTGATGGCAGCCCATTCTTGCATAATCAATGCCTGGAGTTTGTCAGAATTTGTAGGTTTTTGTTGAGGATTGACCACAAGTTCTCAATGGGATTAAGGTTTGGGGAGTTTCCTTGCCATGGACCCAAAATTTAGATGTTTTGTTCCCCAAACCACTTAGTTATCACTTTTGCCTTATGGCACGGTGCTTCATCATGCTGGAAAAGGCATTGTTCATCACCAAACTGTTCTTGGATGGTTAAGAGAAGTTGCTCTTGGAGGATGTTTTGGTACCATTCTCTTTTCATGTCTGTGTTCTTAGGCAAAATTGTGAGTGAGCCCACTCTCTTGACTGAGAAGCATCCCCACATATGAATAGTCTCAGGATACTTAACACAGGACTGATGGTAGTGCTCACCTTTTCATCTCTGGACAATCTTTTTTCTGGATGTCCCAAACAATCAGAAAGGGGATTCATCAGACAAAATGACTTTATCCCAGTCCTCAGCAGTTCAATTCTTGTACCTTTCGCAGAATATCAGTCTGTCCTTGATGGTTTTTCTTGGAGAGAAGTGGTCTCTTTGCTGCCCTTCTTGACACCAGGCCATCCTGCAAAAGGCTTTGCCTCACTGTGCATGCAGATGCACTCACACCCGCCTGCTGCCATTCCTGAGCAAGCTCTGCACTGGTGGTGCCCCAATCCTGCAGCTGAATCAACTTTAGGAGGTGGTCCTGGCGCTTGCTGGACTTTCTTGGGCGCCCTGAAGCCTTCTTTACAACAGCAGTGAAAATGTTTTGTTTTTTTGGGATTAAGTTCATTTTCATGGCAAAGGGGGACTTTGCAATTAATTGATTATCTGATCTCTCTTCATAACATTCTGGAGTATATGCAAATTGCCATCATAAAACCAAAGTTTGTGAACATTAATATTTGTTTCATTCTCAAACCTTTTGGCCATAACTATACTGTAGTATGACAGTTAACCCTAAGGCTAATGAACTCAAACAAAACTGATGTTGCTTGAGGATTTATTGGGTCAGATTAACTGTTGATATCCAGTTGTAAAGAAGTGTTTCAAAATCCAAACCTTTTTGAAAGCCAGCATGATGCCACAAGTGGAAAATTCCACACCATACCTCACTTGTCCATGTGGGATTCTGATCAATGTTTCCTCTAATGTTGGATGTGAATAACACATGAGCAGGTACTTAAGGTTTATGACTGATTTGTTCAATCCATCTTTGAATTTCGAGTGGCACAAACCACCATTATATGAGTGTTCCCCACATGAAGCATCGAGCACCATGAAGCACCAGGGAGCTGTGAGTGTGTGAAGAGTGAAAGGTATGATAAAAGTTGTGTGGCACTTCCAAACTTCCACAATAATTCAAATGTGCTGTGCAGCACATAGAAATAAGATCTGCCACCACACAGGAAACATGGGCTCTGATGCTCTGTTGGCACCAGTTTGTTATCAACCATCATCACCTCCAGAAATACAGGCTTTAATTATTGTGAATTCTGCTTATTCTCTGTGTCCATTAATCTCTTAATCAAAACACAGCATTGTAGGTGGAGACTGGAAGACTCATTATGTATAGGTAAATAGATCAAAATCTGAAAATATCATAAATCCAAAATCCTTCTGGCCCCAGGCATTTCAGATTAGGGATGCTCAGCCTTTGTTAGATTTCGGCTAAGGTATGGCTAGCCACTTGCTGGAAATCCCTTCATTCTATCTCTGCAAATTTCTTGAAATCATTTTTCTTTAACCTGCTGGTCTTTAAGTGGCACAAATTAATAACAACAGCATTTATTTATATAGCACATTTTCATATAAATGATGTAGCTCAAAGTGCATTACATGATGAAGAAAGACAAAATAAATAAGAAAATAGAATTAGGGAACACTAACATAGAATAAAAGTAAGGTCTGATGGCCACAGAGGACAGAAAAAACAAAAAAACTCCAGACGGCTGGAGAAAAAAAATAAAATCTGCAGGGGTTCCTAGGCCATGAGACCCCCCTCAGCCCCCACTGGGCATTCTACCTAACATAAATGATCTCAATCAGTTCTCATTGTATTCAAGGTTCACATGGAAGAACTTGATGATGACAGTCATGTGAACTTCTGGCCTTTAATCCATCAATGTAGGGACATCACGGTGCTTTGATCAGGTGGTGGTGGCACAGATCGCCACTATAGAAAACCAGAAAAAGAACAGAAGAGAAAGTAGGGGTTAGTACGGATTACAGAGCCACCAGGAATTATATTGATAATTAAATGCATATACAGAGTATCAGGATTAAACTAAAATTAAGCTATTAGAAAGCCATGTTAAAATAATGAGTTTTTAGCAGTTTTTTAAAGCGCTCCACCGTATTAGCCTGGCAAATTTTTATCGATAAGATATTCTACATTTTAGGTGCATAACAGTAGAATGCCAACTCCACACTTCTTTTAAGTTTAGCTCTCGGAATAATAAGGAGACACTCATTTGGATATCAAAGGTTACGATTTGGAGTGTAAGGGAAAGACATTCTGAAATATAGGATGGAGCAAGATTATTTAAGGCTTTACAAACCATAAGCAGTATTTTAAAGTCGATTCAAAATGACACTGGTAGCCAGTGTAGTGACATCAAAACTGGAGAGATGTGTTTGGATTTTCTTTTCCTATTTAAGATTCTAGCACCTGCATTCTGCACTAGTCGCAATCGATTGATGTCTTTTTTAGGTAGTCCTGAGAGGAGTGCGTTACAGTAATCTAGTCAACTGAAAACAAAAGTATGAACTAATTTCTCAGCATCTTGCAATGTTATGAGAGGTATAACTTTTGCTATATTTCTTAAGTGAAAAAATGCTGTCCTAGTAATCTGATTAATATGTGATTTAAAATTAAGGTCAGAGTCAATAGTTACCTCCAAATTCTTTACCTCAGTCTTGACTTTTAATCCTAATGTATCAAGTTTATTTCTAATAACCTCATTATATCAATTTTTGACAATTACTAAAATTTCTGTTTTCTCCTTATTTAGTTTAATAAAATTACTACTAATCCACACGGAAATACACGTAAGACATTGTGTTTTTGAATCAGGGTCGTCAGGTGCTATTGATAAATACAGTTTTGTGTCATCAGCATAGCTGTGGTAACTCACGTTATGCCCTGAGATAATCTGACCTAACGGAAGCATGTAAATTGAAAAGAGCAGCGGACCCAGGATAGAGCCTTGTGGAACACCATATAGAATATCATGTGTCTTTGAAGTATAATTACCACAACTAACAAAGAATTTTCTACCTGTCAGCTAGGACTCAAACCAGTTTAAGACACTGCCAGAGAGGCCCACCTATTGACTAAGGTGATTTCTAAGAATATTGTGATCAATGGTATCAAATCAGATCAAAGAGGATGAGAACAGATAAACGGCCTCTGTCTGCATTTACTACTTTAACAAGTGCAGTTTCTGTATCTGTGATTTGTTCTGAAACCCGACTGAAACTTATCAAGAACAGCATGATTATTGAGGTGGTCATTTAGCTGCATAATGACTGCCTTCTCTAGGATTTTACTTAAGAAAAGCAGGTTAGAAATTGGTCTAAAATTCTCAAAAGCAGAGGAGTCAAGATTATTTTTCTTGAGCAGGGGTTTAGCTACAGCAGTCTTAAGACATTCTGGGAAGACCCCTGTATCTAATGATGACAGTGTGCATCCAGTATAGAGAAGTGGCATTTAGTTAGAAGCTAGTTGGCTGGAGGTTTCCATCATGTTTCCAGTCTTAATTTTTAAATTGTCCATTTTGCTGTATCCCATCTCAGGTTTCTGGCTCGCTGTGTCTGTTGTGGTTCTCTCACCATTCTTCATCAGTCACTTTTGGTCCCCTCTATACCTCTTTTACAGGGAGGGTTAGGTGGAATGAGTGTAGGGTAGAGGCCAGAGATGGAGCTGATAATCTCCCTTCATTATGCATTAATAAATCAGTTTACTAAATTTAAAAGAAAAGAGAGTCATTGGAGTCTATCCATGCCAATGTCACAAACCAACCCTTAACATGGCACCAACTGATTTTAAGGCTTACTTACTCACATGCACACATTACCACACATTCATATCTGGACCAATTTAAAGTAATAAACCTTTAGGATGTCAGTGGAAAACTGGGGAATCCACAAAACACCCATGCTGATACAGAATAATACAAACTACACATAGATGGTGACTGGGCCTAAAACTGAGCCCAGTTCCTGAAGTAGTGAGGCAGCTGCATTAACCTTGGCACCACTCTATATTAAAACTAATACAAATCAGTTGTAAAGTACAGTATTATCAGGGATATATTCTTATACTTACAAGGAGTTCTTTCTGCTGATGTTCTGATTTTTTAATATTGACATTGAGAAAGACTGCAAATTTTGTAAGGTGTAACAAATAAAAATCTCTATTTTTTAAGCATTTTTTGCTTTAATATTTACATGTCAGCTTCAATACTTAATATAACCTCCTTAGAACAGGATGCTGGCATCAGAGAAAGATGTTGTTTTTTCTTCATAATTCCCACATTATTTGGAGTGGAAATTGCTAAAATGAGCCAAACTAATCCTCGCCAGTGTCACTGGTGTCCAATGGCAACACTGGAAATGGCCCACATTCCTTAGAAATGATGCGAGTAATGAAATATAAACACGCTCACTGCATAAGCATATATTTTAAACTGAAATTTTTTGTTGCTTGCCCTTAGGTTTTAGTAAGACACATGCTTCCTTTACCCCATGGTTTGCTTTACAACTCAAAAATGGCACTTTCTCATGCCTCTTTTAATAAAGTTCATTCATGGTACTGGAAATAAAAATATGCCCAGAGCACTGATTTGAAGAATTCTTTTTTTTTTCTTTTAGATATTATTATTTTTATGTGGAATAGTCCTTGTATTGTTAAACTAATGTGGCATGTTGAAATCTCAAGTGTTTTAAGACTTGGGTGTTTAATAAAATAATATAAAATTTGTTCATGGTAACTATAATTGCCACTTGCTAAGGATTGCTATTTATTTATACTAACTTTATATTAAGCAGAAAATATATGGAACTAAGAATTTTATTAAAATATGAAAAACAGGGAACAATAACTATTGAAGATATGTTAAAGCCAGCATACGGCCAGGTCCATAAGTATTTGGGCAGTGACACAATTCTCATAATTTTAGCTCTCCACACCACCACAATGAATTTGAAATAAAGCAATGAAGGTGTGATTGAAGTGTAGACTTTCAGCTTCAGTTTAAGGGGTTTACCAAAAATATTGTATGAGCCATTTAGAAAAGACAGCCATTTTTCTGCATAGCCCACCATTTCCAGGGGCTCAAAAGTATGAGGATATTTGACTGACAAGCTGTTCCATTGCCAGGTTGGAGTAGTTATTTCATTAACTATTAAACTATTAACTATTGTTTAACAATATTTTAACAAAATATTGTGAGTATGTGACTGAATGACTTGATGTATGAATTATGTGACACAAAATTTTATTTCTGGACATTTTGATTTTGTTTATTTTTTTTTTCTGTTGCTTAAATTTGGCTCCCATTGAATCCTATTGTATCAGGATTTCTTTTTTCTCCATAAAAACAAGAGATTAAATATTTTTTTCTCAGCTAGTCATTATAAACAATGCAGAGAAAAGTACAAAAAATTATAATGTTTGGGTTCAGAACACCAAATTTACATCATATGATCTAAAATTTTACAATGTTAAGACAGTTGAAGGTTTTTTTTTCTTATACTTTGACATGCTTGTGATATCCAAAACTTAAAAAAAACAAAGAAGCAATAGCTGCAAAAATTCACAGTCATCACAGTATCACATTCAGTGTATGCAATATTTATTATAATAACTGATATTAAGGGTATATATAACTTTATATATAATTGCATTAAAGGGTCACACTCCACCTACATTACACACATCTCCCACTTCCCTCTTTTCAGTATCAATAGTTATGTAATATAAGATTCTTAAACTCACATAGTCCAATTTAAAATCATGTGATGCCTGAAATATTCTAGATGCAAAGCATGAAAACGTGCTTGTTCATTTTTGTTGACTACATGCTTTACTTCTTAGATTTGGTCATTTTAAAGGATATACAGTATATAGTACTGGAATGAGGATCAAATTTTAATATATTCACACATGCTACCACTCTTTCCAGGGTGTGTACTTATTTTCTTCACACTCCTATATGACACATAATCTGGTCATTTGCCTATGAAATGTAAAGTTTAAAAATGCTGATTGACCAACATTCAAATCCAAGTGTCAATATATTGCAAAGGTCTTACATCACCGAAAAGGTTAAGCTGTTCGAAGCAAAATTTTCTCTCTCAGGTATACACTTGAGATTTACATAGACTTAGTGATAATCTAATTAAACTCATAATGAACTTGTTTTAGCTTGTGCCGATGCTTTCTATTGTTGTTGCAGACTTTCGATTTTCTTGTGCTCTTATGTATTCAGCAATGATTTTTTGTATATTGAGTTTTCATCCTTGTTGAGTTTGCATTATGTGAGCTGTATACACACAATATTCACTAAATCTTTAAAAAGATGTTTGAACTGTACTTAGTGAAACATAATCATTAAACTGCCAATACAACTAAAATAATGAAACAGTATATGTATGTATAACCTTTACAAAAAGGTTGCATTAGTAATTTACCTTTTTCATTAAATGTATGTATTAAATTTCATATATAATATATTAAGTTAAACATAATTTTCATATTCAGGTTTACATTACGGAAGAACATGATAAAAGAGGATATAAAATAAATTTCATTTTTAAGCAATAAAATTTACATTTTTGTAAAGTTCAAACAAAGTATCTCTTTAATATATACCTAATCAAAGTTCTTCTAAAAGAAAGACAGTATAGGCTCAATTCCAAATCCATGTAATTCATTCATTTTGAAATTTTGCCATAAATATAACAGAAGATATGCATATTAAGTATAGCATTTTTTCATTTGATTTGCAAAAACTTGAATAAAGCCTGCCATTAGTGTTTGTGATGTACGTTTTAGTGGAACTGAAGGAATTGTAGGAAGAGCAAACTTGCATATTGATCCCCTACAAGTCCATATGACTGTCTGTGTACATACATAGTCCTGTCAGGTAGTGATTAATAAAAGGAACATTAATATTTTTGTGACTCTAAGACAGGTACTTTATTGAAAAGATTAGCACTCGATCAGATATTCATTATGAGCTTTAGTGAGTTCTTAACTGCACTATCCAGTAAGGTTCAGTTTAAGATTATTTGTGCAATGGCAATCTGTTTCAAACAACATCATCTTTTTAAAAATGATCAACCCCTTGAAACAATCCCTGGTCAGGGGTTATTTTTTTATGTATAATCAATAAAACGTTATGTGCTGATACTGTATACTAAAAAGTTTCTGAGATTGTATTGTTTATATGACTTGATGGTTAGAAAAGGTGCTGTTTGAAATGCACAGTATATTACATCCACCATAACTCCCTTTCCACAAAAGAAGCTTTGAACAGATGAGACTTGCATCATAATATGATGCATTGTAATCAGTGCTTATTGTTTTCTTGTTTTATTCTGTATTTAAAAACCTTTCCTCAAATAAATGGCTGTGTGCTTTACCCTACTGGTTTTCTGGCTTTATTCATAAATTTGAATGAAAGAAATTATGATAAGACTTGAATGGAAATTACAGGGTTGGTTTGTTTTGGGAATGTTTAGTCAGATTTGTTCACACATTACCCTTGAACGAGAAATTTACGGATGATTTCCTGGGATAACCTGCATGTGTGTGAAAGGGGTTAAATAATTAGGACATTTTTAAAGAAAACTAGCACAGGTGAAGAGCTTGATCATTTTTAAAATAAGCAAAACCTATTCCAAAAGGCATAATTATAATACATTTTATATATGTTATGGAGAGCTTTCCCCATGCACAAAGCAACTTACAAGAAAAGATATACGTATGACCTGAACAATACTCTACCCCGAATGATGTCCAGACACACTGGAGTTTTTTAGCAGAAGAAGGAGATATAACTAAAGGAACAGATATCAAGTAATACACAAAATCAAATAAAACTAAGCCTGTTTTTGAAAAAACTATATACAAAATACCTTCCTACATTATTGACTCTCTGGAAGAAAAACAAGCCACATAATTAACAAAAAATATTAATACTTTATTTTATTAACACCGATAGACCCAGAATTCCTTTTGAATTCTGAACAATTCCATGTCTTTAGCTTTCCATTTTTAAAGGTACTAAGACCCACCCATATCTACCTATATGCATCCCATTACATCACATATGGCTGGTGGGTCTTGCTGGATACACAAAAAATATTTGTATGTGAAAGAATAAACAAAGGATACATATAGTACTCTTTATAACTCCACAAATACCTTTTGTTTGCTAATTTGAGAAATGATTAATTAAGAACAGGAGTCTTCAATAATAAATGGGAATAGAATATCAGTTAAAATAAGCAGGCACATTTTCTGCCCCAAAGTGAGGCTGCTAAGGTACCTCAGGGTTTTGTTCAAGAGCGAGGACAGAGATGATTAGGAGGTTGACAGATGATTTGGCATAGTGGCAGCAGTTTTGTACTTGTGCTATCTAACCATTCTTCTGAACCAAGTATTAACTTTCTGGAAGGAGTTTTTGATTTATTCATCAGCTTATTTCCCCATTGTCTATTATTGTCACTCTTCTGGTTAGAGACTCAATAAAATGAGACTGATGTGCAGATGAAAGAGGTTAGGTTCTTGTAAGTGGTTTTTTGGCTTACACCCTTTGAGAGAATGGAGAGCTCAGTGGTAATGGAGGATCTCTAGAGTAAATCAACTCCTTCTGATGACTGAGAGGAGCCAGTTATGATGATAAGACTGTAGTTAGGATTTTGCCACAAGGGGTGTATCTCAGACATGGCACACGGAGGAAAGATCACAGAGAAGAACCAGAACATGCTTCAGAAATTCTATTTCTAAACAGGCTTGGGAGCATTTCGGAATTCCTATGGATAATCTGGTATGGTCCATCCAACCTGAGATGTTGCCACAGTAGACTGTAGACAAGAAGAGAAGATGAGTGAAACCTGCTGGTTTAGCAGGTGGGGAAAACATATGGACCATGCACTATACTATAAGAACACAAGGTGACTGGATAACAAAGCAAATATCAATAGAGCCACTATAATGATCCATTGTTACGCTGTGCAAGTTGTGTAATCCTCCTTCTGCTCCTTCCAACAAAGTATTAGCTGGATTTTTTTTTGACTCATGCCACTGTTGTACTCAAGAATCTGGCACTCACTGCCATGATTCAGTTTGTTTCATTATTGTTATTAATTATACAAATATTCATTAGAACATTAGAACAGAAAGACTTAGATGAGAACAGGCCATTCAGCCCACAAAGCTTGCCAGTCCTATCCACTTAATTCCATCAAAAAAACATCAAGTTGTGTTTTGAAGTTCCTTAAAGTCCTACTGCCTACCACACTATTTGGTAGCTTATTCCAAGTGTCGATGGTCCTTTGTGTGAAGAATATCTTCCTGTTGTTTGTGCAAAATTTACCCTTAACTATTTTCCAACTCTATCCCTGTGTTCTTGTTGAACTCATTTTAAAATTATAGATCTCAATCCACTGTACTAATTCCCTTCATAATTTTGAACATTTCATTCATTTCACCTCTCAGTCTCCTTTTGCTTAAACTAAAAAGGCTCAGCTCTTTGATCTTTACTCGTAATTCTCCCCCTATAATCCTAGAATCAGCCTAGTCTCAGTTCTCTGGACTTTTTCTAGAGCTTTTGTGTCTTTTTTGTAGCCCAAAGACCAAAACTGCACACAATACTCCAGATGAGGCCTCATCATTGCGTAATAAAGCTTGAACATAACCTCCTTTGACTTGTACTTTGCACATTGTGCTTTATAACACAATATTCCACAAGTATCAGCCGTGTTTCTTCCAACAGCATAGTTTACCCATATGGTTATGTTGGAAGAGCAAGTGTAAATAATAAATTGGCTAAGAAAAATGTTTTAATGCTTAAACAATGTAGAAGACAGTTGACTACACAACTTACTTTGCAGGGAAGAGCAGTTTACTCATCATTTTTTATTAACTATTATACCTTGAATTCTATTAGAATTTACCTGTGAGTATGCTTATGTATAACAGCCTTTATGTGTGTGCCACTGCCTGGGAGACATCAAGTAAAAATTTTAAAATGGAAACAACACTCTACATTTCAGTGTAGACATTTCAGTGTAGACATCCTAAAAACAACACAGCAAAGTCTGAAAATAATTCAAAGAACATAATCAATTTGTCCAAATTTTAGTTTAGCGTTAAATGAGCATTTCTTCAATTTTGAATTCTGAAAGCAGCATTGTTATATAGTACATAAATTACAACTGTCATTCTTAAGCTTAATAAAGTCATTTCTTATATAATATCTTGCTTAATTAATTTATTAATTATTCATTTAGTTATATACATTTCATGCCTCATTTCATACTTTGTGCTTCATTGGTAGTTATGCTCTCAATAATAAGTATGCTATTAAAAAAAACAAAAAAAAAAACAGAATGATTGATTAAACAGTTTGGGCTGACTTGAGCACTCTTGATCTTAAATATGGCTGCTTGACTTCATTTTAAAACCTTTACTATTTAGTGTAATACTTTGAATGTCTTTTTGCTTCTGTTTAGAATAATGAACTAGTTAGAGCAGAATTAACGTCTAAAGAATTGTCAAGGTTTAGTTTGATGTTGAGCCTACTGCCTGAATTTTTTCCTGTCCTGATACATAAATTCCTGTTTATAGAGGAATATCTTGGACAAAATTAAATTAATACATAAATAATTAAATGTATTGCAAAATGCATAACACAGTTGATATGTGACCATGTGTAATTGAATGTTCCATAAAGTGAGTTTTTTGTTGCGTATTCCTTCATGGATTTATTAAATTATTTGTTCATTTACTGTATTTGTTGCAATGAGATAGCACATGACATGAAACACACACTGAACTATCATTTTCACTCACCAAAGTGGAGAGGGTGGTCTATAAGGAGTATTGTGTTTTGATTAACGAATCATTGATTGAGTGGACATAAATCTTCAGCCATCAAGGGCCACATTTACAGATTTCTGATGATGAATTCAGAGCCTCTTGAAATAATAATATTAATTCGGAAATACTTAAGTTTAGGCATTGCAATAATGCCTTTTATTAATCATTTATTAATATGTAACAAGACCTTAACAAAGGCTTCTCCTAATCATACTAACATTTACAAAGCTTCAGCAAAGTGGTCATTCACAGTTGTGCAATGTGGCATGTTGACATACTGGTAAAATTACTTGTGAACATGAAGGTTTAATTGGTCTTGTACTCAAATATGCAGTATCAAGAGAAACTCATCTCACTTGAGCCAGCTCAGACCATTTTAAAGTAAGGTTGTTTTAGTAGGCCATATTGCAGAGATGAGTAAATACTTAACTGATGCTTTATAAGCCTTATCTATATTACTAAACCACAGTTTAATTTATGCACGGCGGATGCACCGGAGCGCATGCGCACTGCGCTGCAGTGCCCCAGAGTCAAACACAGCAGCTTCCCAGAGTCAGTAGGTGGCGCCCAAACAACACAACTTGTAAACTAAACTAGCTCTAATCCACTGTGCCAGCGGTCTGTGTCAGCAGAGGCAAAGGAGTCACGACTCCAAATGGAAAGAGCTCAACGAAAAACCGAGCCCGCAGTTCCCAGAGTCAGTGCGTGGCGCCCAAACACCACTACCTGTAAACTACACCTGCTCAAATCCACTGTGCCAGCAGTCAGTGTGGCTTCCCAGAGTCAGTAGGTGGTGCCCAAACAACACAACCTGTAAACTAAACTTGCTCTAATCCACTGTGCCAGCGGTCTGTGTCAGCAGAGGCAAAGGAGTCATGGCTCCAAATGGAAAGAGCTCAATGATTTGTAATACAAAACCGAGCCCGTAGTTCCCAGAGTCAGTGCGTGGCGCCCAAACACCACAACCTGTAAACTACACCTGCTCTAATCCACTGTGCCAGCAGTCAGTGTGTGTAAGTTGGAGTATGCTTCCTAACAGTAAACGACTTCTACCTAACGACATAGCCACAGAACAACAAAGACGAGACCGCATGGATAAAAACAATACACGGAGGCTCCTACGACACGCTTCAGACACACCAGAAGCAAACACAATGAAAGAGCTCATCTAACGGAAATACAAAACGAGCCCGTATGGATAAACACAATGAACGAATGCGCCCACAACGCGCTTCGCCCGTATGGATAAAAACAATGAATGAAGGCGCCCACACATAGAAACCGCTTTAGTACAAATATGTGTATTTAATTAAATGAAACCTTTACCATGGCTACGACCTGTGAACTAAACCTGAGGTAACGCGTGCACGCCAGGTTGTACCAGATGAGTCACAGCTCCAAAAAGAAACCGCTTTAGTACAAATATATTTATTTAATTAAATGAACTTTCCCAGGACGCACCCACCCTCTAAGATATTTCATCCCTCCAAGTATCGGAGGGAACAAACAGTGATTGCCATTCTTGGATTTGCGATTCTTTCGAGAATCGCAGGCTTGCTAGTTAAGACTAAAACAAGCCTTTCTTCCTGTCTTGTTAAATAGTATTAAATGAGTAATAGACACAGAAAAGAACAGTCACAACTTTGAGCATGTGCTTCACTGAAGAGTCACCAGTCAAAACACAGTACTCCCTACAGCCCACTGTTCTCAACTTTGACAGCTGAAAAAGAGCTTTAATCCATCCATCCATCCATTATCCAACCCGCTATATCCTAACTACAGGGTCACAGGGGTCTGCTGGAGTCAATCCCAGCCAACACAGGGCACAAGGCAGGAAACAAACCCCAGGCAGGGAGCCTGCCCACCGCAGAGAAGCTTTTATTTCATTGCATATTTCATGTTGCCTGTGGTCTAACTGAAATATAGAGCGTAATTTCAGACAAGGTTATTAAATAAATACTATATGCAAATAAACTACAAAATGGGACAATAAACAAATAATAACAACATGAAATGAGTTATTAAATATCATGATATGAACGTTTTGTCACTTATTTATATATTCATTCAATTATTTCTTCATTTAAATATTTCAGTGATGCTGCACACAACATGAAATAATATGAGATGAAAAATGTCACTATCACTTATCAAACCTGAGAGGCTGGACTTTAGTGATTACTGTTTTTTGATTGGTAAATCATCCACAGAGTGCACGTATTGGCTTAAGCTGGGAATCGTGTGGCTCATGTGCAAACTCAAATCTGATCGAAAAGTCAACCAGTGTCATTAGAAATTTGCATCTGAAGTGTTTGCTCTAAATGGCACTCAATGGCTATTCATTTATTTATTGTCACATTTCATGGTACTGTTGTTTATTTGTGAATTTATTTAATTTTGTCTGAAATATTTCTCCATTCTAAAATAAAAAATCTTATATATAAACGTCTACTCATTGAAGTGTGTGTGTTTGTCCGGCCCGGAAGTGAGAAGTGGAGTTGAGGTAAGGGCTTCACCTCCGAAGTAAAACGGAAAACTTGCTTAGCCGCTAATAACACAAGTGAGGCCAGCAAATCAGCAAAACGAAACCTCAGAAGAAAGACAATGTAGCTTAGTCACTAACATCAGAAAAAACGGTATCCCTTTTACTTTTCCTTCCACGGCTAGTAACATAATCGGGGCCAGCACGTCAGCAAAACAAATCCTCCTAGGAGAGAGATGCCCAGAGTAGTTCCTTTCAATTACCTGACATCTCTACATTTCAGGTTTTTTTCTGACGATTTCAATAGTTTCTAGGACCCCGGGCTTTATACAGCACATGCTTACCGAGCTAGTTAAGTAATAATAAAATATATAAGCAACAAAAACAGGTTGCACTGACTTGCCTGTGCTTGTAAAAAAATGTTTTTGAACAACTGTAAGCTTCACAAGCTCTTGTACGTTATTTTGGATAAAGGCATCTGTCCAAAATATAATAATGATAATAATTGTAATGAAAATAATAATACTTTACTTGGCAACCCTCAACAGCAAAGTGCAATTTCAGATGCTGAGATGAGATAATAATGTAAATCTAAATATTCTTTATTTCACCAAATCTGTATTTCTGTGTCATGAAAAAGCAGTGCAAGTCATATTTCAAAATGTAATTCTTTGTTTAACTGATAGAGATCTACTGGATTAAGTTTATCAATGCCTTTCAGAATATTTAAACAAGGACCCAGTGCAACATTTTCTGCTTAAGACTAACAAGGTTTAATGTGATTATTTTCTTTTTTAATCAGGCATGTAATTAATCATGACAGCAACATTGCTATATGAAACATTTTATAGCCCATGAAATGATTAGACACCGGTCAGACCAGAATACAGTAAATTGATAACCAATACTGGAAGATAAAAATGTCTGAACCACACCAAATTTGGTTGAATGGTGCAGTATCATAGTTTATTGAGTAACAATCTTCTCATGATGTTCCTATCTTTAGATCTGCAGTACAAATTAAAACAAAACAGTGTTTTAATTGCTATTCAAATTGCTCACATTAAGGTTGTCATGTATTCTCTGAAGTCAAAAATTGTATTATTTTTTTTCTTTGTGTTCTGACCTAAAAATAGGAAATGCTAGTAAGATAAAAATAGTTAATGTCATTCCTGTTTATTCATTGGCAGGGAACTGCATTACTCAGTATGTAAAAGATTAAGAATAATCGTGTCTTCCCTAAAGACTCAGAAAACATAGAAACTGAAATTAGGAGTTCTTTTATTGCTGTGTTTGACATTAAAAGTGTATGACAGAAGACATGTTTGTTATCTTTATCCTCCTACATAAACTCACACTGTTTAAAAGAAACTCAAGTTGTGATAGACCTACTCTGGCAGGCTGGTTCAGGCGTAAATGAATCTGGGACTGTTATCTACTTCCTCAGTTTAGAAATTATGGGGTGTACACAACTGCAAGTAATCTTATTAGCCTCAGATTATAAAACAGGAAGTTTTAATGTTACTTTTAGTGTTAGATTGGGAACATACACTGATACAGTTTAGTGTTAAACCATCTCTAAAATTAATTTGGAGATTTACATTGACTGTCATCATCTAAGCAATGCGTAGAAGCCATTAAGGACGCAAATAAAATGAATGGTATTATTGTAAAAACTGTTGAATATTAATCAAGGAGCGTTATGGACACACTGTTCGCTGCACTAGTAAAGCTTCATCTGGAGTACAATGGAGTTCTGGTCACAGTGCTACAAAAGAACATAAAAGAACTAGAAGCTGTGCAGAGAAAAACAACCAAAATCTAACCTGCATTTCCTACTGTGACGCATTTAGGAGATTACACTTCAGGCTACTTGGGGGCCTAATTCAAGTTTTCAAAATTCTCAAAGACATCAATAAATTTGAATCAGTAAAATTCTCTCAATTAAATAATCCTGTATTCAAGAACCCTAATGAAAATTAAGGGGACGTGCACTTAAGACTAAAGCCTGGACACACTAGAGTTATGGGAATCCAGAACAAACTACCAACTCATTTATTTGAAGCAGAAACTTTTATGCCTTTTAAGAAGTATCTGAATGAAATATTGAGATACCTTAGATTTAGCTGTCTAAAAGAGACTATGATGAACTGAATCGTCTTTTCCGGTTTCTCAGCCAGGCCATTTTGTACCACCATTGCCTGATCGAGATCTACCGTGTCAGATGCCCTGGGACAAAGTGTGGAAACAATGAGGAACAACCTAAGGCCATTTATGTTAGGTAGATGCCTTGTGAGGGCCTCAGAACCCCTGTAGATTTTTTTTTTACCATGTCTATAGTTTTTTGTACTTTTTTTCCTGGACATCTCACCTCATCATCATACTCATCTTTAGAGACTTAGAATATGATAATACATATAAGGACTCTGCTTTTCTATTAATTATACTGTATATCTATGTTATGTAAACTCATATTGATTTAGGCTTTATTACCTATTATTATTCTTGCTGAATTTAATTTATTTATTTATTTATTCCATACAATTAGGATGAACTTATACAACTAATGACTTCAAAGTCAAACAAAAAAGAAGAAAAGAAAAAAACAAAACAGAAAGTTAAAGACAAAAGTTAACAAAACAGTATTCACCCATTTGTTTCTTTGACACCTTCTAAAGCACTTTGAGCTACATTATGTGTATACAAAAAAATGTTGTTGTTATTATTGTTGTTGATCTCCTCTCAACGGGTTAAATGTCTTATGTTCTTCCATTCAGGCACACTTTTTGCTTTTCAAAAAAAATTACATTTGTTCTTTCCATTTATCAATAAATAACTGATCCAGTGATCCAGAACACGTCAGCTTTACTTGCAGTAAAATTGTAAAGGTCTTAAATTTGGTTTGTTCATAAATAAATGTAAAATAAAAACAGATTTGTGTAAATATTTGTCAACAGCATGTTGTAACAAACGCCTTAGCTACAATTTCTTTGTGTTATATTTTTGTGACCCTATCTTACAGTTTTTCCTAAGCAGTAATATTCATTGTCTGCACAGTAAAACTCACTCAGTTCAGAGTAGCCAATCAAGCTAAACATTTGTATGAGAAAGCTGAAATTTCCAGATGGACATGACTCAGACGCTGATCACAGCAATATTCAAACCTAGGTATTTGAAACCATGAGGCAGCAGTACTGTGACACTGTGCCAAACCAGGATTTTATTTTTCCTAGCGAATCCATCTTTATTTTATATAGTTCTATACACAAACACGCATGCTTATGCATAATTTTACGCTGGGGAATCTCAGTTTAAGTAACAAGATAATAAAGAGCAATAAAAGTTTAAACATATGATAAATTACAGGAGGAAAAGACAATGCACGCACCTGCAAAAATAAAAAAGAATAAATCTGCATACTGTGGGAGTTGATTCACAGTAATAATAGACAAATTGCACCATAGGGTCAGTATAGCAAATAAAGAAGAGTTTCTTAAAAAAACAAAATCTCATCACATATAGTTAATATTAAAAGCAAGAGAAAAGGATGAGCTTGAATGCATGGTTTAAAGGCTGTTCCCTTAAGATACATCATACAATATCTATCTTATGAATTATTTTCAGACCAGACATACATCTTCGGTAAAAATTGATGCATAACAGAAACGTCAGCTCCATGTGCACACTGCAATATGTCTATGACTCGTGTCCTAGCACTGGCTTTGTAAAGGTAACATTAGAGCCTCAGGAATGAGACACTTGAACAGGCTCTGTAAAGCACAAAATGCTCTCTTACTTTGTCAGGCACTTATACTTATGCCCTCTGATTTTACTTGCCAAAGTCTAACGTCACATTTGTCTACAGCTGTTCATATTCAATGGAATCAGAGAAGGGTGATCTGTGGGAAACCTAATATATTTATTGCAGTAAGTGCTTAAGAAAGTATTCTCATCCCATAATAAAAATAAGTCACAGATGTAAGTTGGTACAGCCAAAAATTTAGAATACATAATGCGCTTCCCGTTCATACACATAATTATTTATATGCCTGTATTTGTATCAACTGCATGTGTAGAACATGTCTAAAGTTGAAATATTTTCAGAAGTACTACACAAGTACAAGGCCTTAGGAAAAGAAATTCCATGTTACAAATTGGTCCCAAACGTTTCCTTTTACCGCATAGCTAAGTGGCTAGTGCAGTGCTAGAATGATGGCAACAAATCATTTGTAACAATACAACATAATTTGTGTTGTCAGTAGACATGCTCTTGCTGATCAAAAAAAAGGATTATTATTTCTCGAATTATCTTTATTTGAAAGGTGTTTACAGTTTCTAAAGAGAAAGATAATGTACAGGTCTCCTGTTTTAAATATTCTATATGGACACAACAGTGGCCAATTTAATCGATGCACTTGCCCTCCTTATGTAATTGACTACTTAAAATATAACAATATCACATCCAAACAACACTATATAAAAAGATAGACAGGCACCACTTGTTATGTTACAGCCAGGTTGTCTGTGTATTTTCTTTTTTATCGTTGTTTTTGGTGTTTTAAAGTATTTTTCCATATCTCTATGTAATTTCTGTTATGTTTGGATATTATTTGGTGTTTATGTACTGTATCTTTATGTGTTCCCTTACTTGTTCTGGTTTGCGGAAACCACAAGAGGTGGGGCCACACTGAAGTCACTGCTAAATGACCAGTGAGGTTGGAAAATTGGTGCTTCAGTGGTTCATTGAGTGTAGTATTGGTTTTATGGTTTATGGAGTTTCCTTCTGTTTTTGTAGATTCTGACATTTGGATAATGTTTTGGGACTTGTTTACTGGGGACAAGGGTACTGCTATAGATTTTGGGACATCACCCAGAACAAACCAACCCTGGGCAATGGCTGTGTCACCACAATCCATCCCTTCAACTCAGTGGCAACATTAAGAACAAAAGCCAGCAGGAAAAAATATTGGAGATACTCAGTTAACTATTATTTAAATATGATAGCCAACATATCTGGTGCAGCTGCACTCCGTAAAAGAGAAGTATCTGCACAGCCATCTTGTTTTTAGTCTAGAATTGACAGCTGAGTGAGTAAGACCTTGTTAGGCTAGCAAGCTATAAAAAAAGACACACAAAGGAGCTTAAATCCTTACAAACCGTGTGTGCTCCCACCACATTTCACTATATTAGATTAGATTAGATTAGATATAGTTTATTGATTTAAAAGGGGAAATTCAATTGCTTACTGCAACAAAACAAAAAATATAAAAAATGTAAAATATGACAATAGAGTAAAACATATTTTAAATATGCTAAAAATAACTATAATAAAATGAAGTTTGTACTATTATTGGCTGAGGTTAAGGAAGAGTCATCAGGAGGATACATTAAACTGCCTAATGGCTGCAAGCAGTAAAGATCTCCAGAGGTACTTCTTATTGCACACCGAAGGTATAAACCTAAAAGGATTCGAAAAAAGCATCCTGGGTTGAGAATAGGCAGAATTGTTCAAGATCACATCCAACTTTGCCACCATCATCCTTTCCACCACCACCTCCAGAGTCAGTCATGTGATGGAGCTGACCTCACTGATGAGTTTATTCAGACATTTGGCATCTCCTGACTTCAAGTTGCATGCCCTGAAGACCAGTGCATAGAACAACACACTGGTTACAATGGAATGGTAAAACACGTCAAAAGATCTGAGTCTCCTCAGGAAGTACAATTTACACTGGTCCTTCTTGCACAGCACCACTGTGTTGTCAGACCATCCAGTTTGCTGTCCATATGGATGCCTAAGTACTTGTAGCTCTGCACCACCTCCACTTCCTCCTCTTAAGGGGCTCCTTAACACATCAGAAATCCACCTTTGTCTTGCTGGTGTTGAGTTCCAGGTTATCTCTGTACCACAAAATAAAGTCCTTCACCAGCCTCCTATACTCCAACTCATCTCCATTATCAATACATTGATGGAGGAGCAGTCTGAGAACTTTAGTTGATGGCTGCTTACTTGTTGAAAGTCCATTGTTTAGAGAGTAACCAGGAAAGGGGACAGGAAAGTTCCTGAGGTGCCCCAATGTTACACAGCCCTGAGCTTCATAAACTGCTGTCTGTTGATCAGGTAGTCTGTGATCCATTAGACTTTGAGGACATCAAGATTCATAGCCCTTAACTTGTTGCTTGTCTGTGAAGTAGGTTTGTATAAAAGGCTCTGGAAAAATCAAAGAACATAATCCTGACTGTTTATTATTAATATTTTATTTTTCTACTTGTGGTATGTTCGCAAAGCATGAAGCACTTAAGACAATGTTGCGTGGATTCTGCAATCTTTAAATGTAAGGGACACCTTTCTCTAATGATCTGAAAATATTTATTCCTTATTATAAGTTTTATTTAACCAACATTTTCAAAGGAGATTAAATTCTGTAAAATAAGTTTGAGTGTTTACCAGGAAAGCACTAAGTTAGTAAATGTTAAAATTCTGTCTAGTTTTAAAATCAGTACCAGTAGAAACATAACATTTTCTGTTTACTGTGATACTGCCCATTCCCTGTGGATTACTTAATAATGAACACTGTTTATTCAGACACTTTCTCATTGATTTTCTTGATCTTTTACATTTTAGGTTAGACTGAACAATCCTGTAAAGTAGTTAATTTGCACCATGGACTAACAGTAACATAAACTGACTTTTCTTTGAGCAACAGTCATACTCTACTCTCATTCAAGCTTTCTTCCCTGTCTTTTCTGCAACCCAGAATTTGGCTTCACCATTTTAATCTAAGCTAAAAAGAAAACCCATCTAACATCTAACATAGCCTAGCAAGTTTGTGGGTTACTGTTGTATGAATTCAAGTTTGTGATGACCAGGTTGAGCACTTCTGGCTAAACAACCCTGGGGGAATACCATGTAGAGATTGCCTGGATGGCTACTTTTGGGAAATTGTAAGTAAATTATTCTTTTAAATTTATTTTCAGTTAATCGATAGTAAAAACAGAAAAATAAGTTCCAAAATTTGAAGGCTCCTGTCGGTCAAAGGCCCTTGGAATTGTCCTAACCTTTAGGGTACTCCTGACTTGGGGGTTGCCTTATAGATCAACCCTGTTGTCTTGATTTTGCATTAATTATTAAGATTCTGTTCTGGCCTTGTCTTTCTAAGCCCAAGGCTTCCTCTCTTTTGTAGCACATTGTTGGGTGTTTTTAAAGGTATATTTTGAACTGCAACAGCCAGGGAACCATTTTAGGCCTGTGGAGTTTGGGGGCTGGCTACCTAGGGGCGAGGCTAGATCTGGGAAGGTTGACAAAGGTCTTGGCCTGCTTGGTGGGACATTAAGGAGGCTTCAACACCCCTTTTTGCCATGTTTTTGATAATTTTTTACAACATTAATATTCTCTGTGTGTGTGTGTGTACAATCCCAAGGAAGAACAGACAACAATAAAGATTTGATAATAACAATACATTTTATTTATATAGCACCTTTCCCATGCAGCTTTGAGAGCAGCACTGTAGTGTACTCCAGATATGCCAGTATAAGTGCATCGTGAACTAGAACAAAAATGATGTTTATATATATATATATATATACAGTATATATATATATATATATATATATATATATATATATATATATATATATATATATATATATAGTAACTCCTGGAGCATTTTACAATCAAGTTCCAAAAAATAATAAAGTCTTTATTTACAGTTCCAGGTTATCGGAGGGAATTTATCTTGTTGCACTGGTGCTTAACAGACAATCTGGTTTCCTGCTTGCATGTCTGGAGTAGCCTCTTTGGTAATATTCTGTTCTTTACATTTCTTACATCCCTGGGGGACTACACTTCTGTAACTTCCTAATGGACATTCTGCACTTCTGGCAGTCCAACAGTAGCGTGTTCTGGGTGTTGCATTTCTGGTTTCTTCCTGAAAAATAAATAAATAAATAAATAAAACAGGCTCTGGAGCCCCCTTAGTTGTCATCCCCATTTTTGGCAGTTTCTCCCTTGTGCTCAGAAAAAGCAACACACATACTTATTTCCAAATATTCAGTTTTAAATCAGGTGTAGAAAGGGCTAAAGAAGCAGACATTAGGAGCAGAAGATGAAAATATATGCATCAAAAAAGTTTGAATCAAATACGCAAAGTCCATGTTCAGTGTTTCAACAGCCATTTCATTAAATGTCTTTTTTCTAGGGCAAGTATAACATGAAAAGGCCATGGGTTTCAAAAGAAATAAGTGTAACAGTTTAGTTTTTTGTTTTGGAATTCGGCTGAATGTTTTTAAAAATTATTGTCTCAATGATGTAATATACATCATTGAAATGCATTCTGAAAGCATTCTGAGAGAACCCAGAAAATTTAACCTCAAGATAAAGATGTCAGGATACTTTATCTGTATTTTTTTTCCACGCAAAATCAGCAGTTTTTTATTATGTGTTGTCTCAAGCGTGCAATTAGGAGGCAACTTAAGGGCTCTGCCGATGGTAGTTAACCGCCGAACCAGGGGCTGGTATTGTGTGCTAATACCTTCTCTCTTTCCTACCTCAGTGAAATGGAAGATTGACAGCCATTCCACCTCTGACATCACTTCTGCCCTCCTGGACCCTCTTCTTTCTGCAGTTTGTCCAACTTTGAATGAGCTGAACATCGAACTTCCATCTGAAAAGATGTCAACACTTTCTTTGTAAAAAGATTGCTCTTTTATACAGTGTCACAGACATGCCCCAAGCTGTTTTGCTTGTCTGTTTCTTGTTTCAGTGTATACATGACATGTAACTATCAACACTTCTGTCACATACTATTTTTCAGAGTATCACCGAATACTTTCTCAATGTGCATTTGGTATGTATAACTGCTATTTAACTTACAGATGTAGATGACACAATTGCACAAAAAGCATCCATACTCTGACCAAATTGCAGTCATGAAACAGTGTTATTATATTGCAGTCTCTTTTTCCCTATTAATTTTGATTATAATAGCTTGTAATTAGTTTGCTGCCAACTCTCTTTGCCTAGAGATAAAACATAACAGGGTTAAACAGAACCTTTTGTGAAGTATCATTTAGTTTAAATCTAAAGCAAAATGGTTAACACTGACCTGTAGATGTGAAAATATAATAATTCTGATAGTGAAAAAGTAATTTTCAGGAAGGCAAATGTCAAGGGAACTTAAGGATAGTACATTTTTAAATAAATATCTGAAAAGTGGCCCTGTAACCAATCCAAAATTAATGAATATAGTGATTTGCTTTTCACTTGAATAGTATCCCTTTAAAATCCACTTTCTGCTGTTGTTTCGATAAAATTTTAATGCAGTTTTTTACATGGCACTGTTTGATCTGAACTATGACAATATACTGTGTAACTGTCAATTACAATGTAAAAATTAAACTACTAAAGATCAGTACATTAACACTATAATATGTAATCACTGAAACAAAAAGGAAACACTTTAGTCTAATTAGTTTGTGGTTTAATTAGACTAAAGAGTTTCCTTTTGTTTCAGTGATTACATAATATGTAACACTTGTATATGATACTGAACGGCTCGGGTTGGTTTTAATGATCTGAACAATGACACTACTACTACTACTTCTGCTACTGCTATGCTTGTACCTTTCAGTACATCCATTTTCTTATTATCGCAGTCTATTAAAATCTTTGCCTTATTTGGATCCAAAATGTTTTTCAAATTTTTAGTGAAAGTTTGTGGTATTCAAACCCCAATCACTTTGAAGCCCATTTAAAGTGTTTTCCTTCTAATTTTAGCATCTACATTTACAGCTCTTTGTGCGCATTCTTTTGAGAATATTTGCTTATTCATCAAAAATCAGCATAGCAATGAGTAATAATAACAGAAAATATAAATCATTCATCTAATATATATTTGTTTTTACATGTTTAAACAAACATTAATTCTACACTGGGGAACAAACATTGACCTGGCTTTTACTTAATACTTGGTAGCTAATAAGCTACAATTCAAAATCAGACTATTTTTAATATAATATAAACTCAGGGGAATCTTTGTTTTTTAAAGAAATTTGCATCTGAAAAGGCAATCTACTGCAGCTACTTAGAATCTAAAATCACAGGAAAGCAAATAATAGTGTCTTCAACAGAACTAGTGTAATCTTCTTAGTTATACCATTTAGTGCATCAAGCTGTCCACATGCATGCTTTACTTGCATTTTCAACTACCTTTTGAATTAAGACGTGTTTGCTAGTTTAATTGGTCCTAAATGCATTTCCCCTTATTTTCAACAGGTGTTCTCAAGTATGTGGTTCACTATTTAACTGAAAACAAATCTTCAAGCTGGACTAAATCAGTGCCTTTGAGAATTTTGAAGACCTGGATTAGGGTCTCCATGTTGACTCACTGAATATTAAAGATGTTTTATGTTCTGAGCCTCTCAGTGTAGTCCATGCCCTTTAGTTCAGGGATTTACTTGGCTGCTGTTATGTCTTTTTAGACGTATTATGACCAAAACTGTACACGCAGAATTGCAGGTGATGCGTGACCGGTAGATTACACAATCTCAGCATAATGTCCCTGCACTCAAAAGAGGTATATGACTCCAGGGAAGGTGTTGTTTTAGGATTGCAGCTAAAACTTTGAATATTCCTTTTCAGTGACCATTGCAAGAGAAACATTGTACAAAATAAAGAATATATTTAACTTGCTTTAAAATGCACCTTTCACTCCTAATACATATTACAGTGAACAATATAGTGTATGCATAGATACAACTGAAGAAATGCTCTGAAACAGTGCAATTGTCTTACAGTTCTTGATTGCTCAACTACATTTGGAGGAGTTGGAGGCATTTATCTTGGCCAAAGACATCATGGGATAACTTCCATCTGTGCACATAGGCTCCTGCCTCATTGAGGCTGTGACAGATCTAATATACTGTATGTTCATGACATTCCATGGTCCTAAAAGCAGTCAAACACACTTTCATTCAACTAATACCATTGATGGATTAGTCTTTAGTCTATCAATTAGCAAATTCAGGGATCTATTTCCATGTTCTGCTAACCAATTCTATATATGAATTAGATTCCATTCTGCCAGTTTTAATACATTCTTAGATAAAGTGCTTTGTCACCAACTCTTATGTATTATTGTATGTTTAGATATTTTATTGTTGTTTTTGTTGTCTTTATATTATTAGCTTTAATATTTTTGTTATTTCTGTTGCTTTTGTTTTTTATTGGCATTATGTACCATATCTTTAAATTTACTTGTGTTCCTTTTGTAGGTGGAGCCCCAAGAGGAGGAACCACCCATGAGGTCACCACTTCTGAGCTCTCCCTCAGGATATTTAAACTGGTTGAGAAGGCTCAGTAGCAGGAATTATTCATTTTTTGTTGGAGTTTTGTGAGTATTGCTTTTTCAGTTTGAATTTATTGTTTTTTGAGAATATCTTGCCTGCGTTTTAGGAATCTGATTACTGAACTTTTTATAGGTACTTTGCTTTGGACTGTTATTGTATGCCTCTTTTTCCTCTGTGGAACTTATGCCTTTGTTAAATAAGGTATTTATTTATAATGTTTCTTTTTTGGCCCTGTTCTTACAGCCCAAATGTTAACAGTCATCCTTCCTCTTGTGGGGCTTCTTATATATATTTCTAGCTTTATAAAGTTTATTGCCAGCTTCCCCTTTTTGCTGCCTGTTCCAGCAGAAGCCAGCAGGTATCTTAGGGAGCCTAGCTAAAGCCCAGTGAGTCTCTGCTGGGCAGACCAGGTAAAAGTCTGCACTGCTTTCTAGCTTGTTTTGGAGGTTTCAACCATTTCTCCTTGGAGGAAACTCCAGATCATGACAGCTAGATTCTTTAAACTTCCTATGTCAAATTGGAACAATGCACCAGGTCAAAACACTAAAATTCTTTAAGGTTCCTTGATATAGTCCTCACATTGTCACATCTTCAAGAAAAACATGCACAGCTTTTAGGAAGTCTTATTTATGCTTTGGAATACAGCATATTGTAGATTATATAAATATATATAAGTATATTGGCACGAAGTCAGGCTCATAGATCATCACATTGCTCACTAGTGCTCTTTCAATTCTAGTTGAAAACAGTTGAACTTGAATTATATTCAGTTTTTTAACACTAAAACATAACTTTTTGTTTGCATCTTTAGTTGCCTCCACACATTTCAATCTGAAATTAAGCTTGGAGTTGGGAAGAAGTGATAGATGAATGCTAAACTGATGGAAAGCCAGTATAAGAGAAGTAGAGTACACTTTTTATCTATTTTATTGAGCTATTGTAAACAATACATTTCTCTTCTATGGAGAAAAACATTTCTGTCTGTCTATCTATATTTATCTTTTGTGTATTTGTCCCCTTTTACCACTTGTGGTTGAGCTGTAAATGGCAAATCAAATATAACATGTCAGAATTTGACTTTAGGAAAAAATAGAAGATAAATGCCTTTCTATCAAAGGAAGTAGTCAAAAAAACAGACACAAAGTTGGAACGTGTATACTTGAATATTTTTATAGTTTATAATGAGAGCCAAAAACAGCTGAAATGCCAGGCAGAAAGTCAAGAAACACTAACTAAATAATTATTTCCCTACAAGGACCAGTTCAGATTCTCAAAATAAGGAATAAATCTGTTGCAAATAATCAGACTTTTGCTAAAAGTGTTCTTGCTAGTTAGATATTGCAGATTTAATTGACCTCCTTCTAATCCATTTTTAATTTTTGGTTTTATGTCATACCACACAAATGAACTTCACAGTTATTGTGTTTCTTTCTCCAGCAGCAGTATTTCCATTTGTCCTTGCGGTAAACATAGTTCAATATTTTTTGAAGCCATTTTCAAGTTTTACATGATCTCTTGAAGATCTTGGATGATGGAGATAATACGAGTAGATTTATATTGTAGATCTGGTAAACTAAAAGAAAAAGGCAAAAAAGCAAAGAGAGGTAAAAATAATGTGGGAGAACAGCAGCTTGAGACTAGTATAAAAACTAAACAATGTCTGAATGAAAGGCATTTTACTACATTTATTTGGAAGGAAGTATAGTCTTATCATAGCAACATATTCAATGTTTGGCCTGTTTTTAGGCAGCATATTTTTAAAAAATGTCTTTTTTTTGTGAGAATATACAGGTCTATTATGCAGCAAGCAGGAATATTTGGGGCCAGCACATGCTACAGCTACAGTATATTAGAAAAAAATTCATAGGTGTTGGTACACAGTGATACATCCTACAAAAAGTTTCCTATACACAATATTTGCCAGATCTGAACAAAGTTACAATCACTGCCCTAAAAACCTGCATATACTTAATTTTTAATTGGAGACTTTGCTATTTATTGGATCAAAGATTTTATGTCATGTGTATGTGTATTTGGAGTGCTGATAAAATTATGTATAATCATAATGAAATCGGTATGACTAAAGCCAGATACATTTTAATGGTTGATAGAAAACATCTGATAATTATATTTAATTGCATATGCATCCAGAAGTTATTGCTGAAAGAATTAAAGTTTGGAGGGTGAAATTTCACTTTCCAACATGTACTCAGTGATAGTATTTGCCACTTAGTGTTTGTGAGCTACATTATTGAAGGTATTACATGGCGGAAGGTGGACAAAGTCAAGCAAACAGATGTTGAGGAAACCTGTCCATGATTCTAGAGATCGCTCTCTGTGCATGGCTTGGCCCTCATATGCTGGTTTAGAAAGAGGGGGCATACACAACATTTTAAAATTGAGTATAATTATGGTAAATATTATTCAACTCCCTGTACGTCTGTTTGCTGGCGGAGGGTCTGATTATTTCACTAATGGAGTACATTCTGCACTGAACCCTGCAGGCTGAACATTTTTCCGTTTTCAATCACTGATGCACTGTAGTTGCCAAAAGAAAATGAACAGCAATTTGTAGGGTAAACTTTATTTTTATGAAAAATGCATGCAAAGACAGGTATGCTCTCCATGGAAAATAATTTTGAAATGGATAATCTGTTGCTTTAAAAAAGACCCATCACCTGTAGTGAATGACGCATAATTAATTCTGTACTATTAAAAAAATAATACATGCACAACATCATTTATATATATATATATATATATATATATATATATATATATATATATACACACACACATACATATATAAATAAAATTTATTTTTTGTTTTTTTTTTTCTTCAAAACAGCAATGGCACAGAATTCACAAGCTGCTTCACTAATTGAACATTAGTCAGTTTAATTAAAATATATATATTTGCCTGATAAATGGATTAAATTGTTTTCTGTATTAAAAAGTTAATTCAAGTAATTTCATATTCTACCAAAGTATTGTTTGAAAATTTTGGTAGAATTATTTTTAAGAAGAACTCTGGAAATTTAAGAAGCATTTCATCACTGGAGATTAAACTTGAATACATTACTATGACACAGAATCAAACTTCTTCTTCTTTCAGCTGCTCCCATTAGGAGTTGCCACAGCGGATCATCTTCTTCCATATCTTTCTGTCTTCTGCATCTTGTTCTGTTACACCCATCACGTGCATGTCCTCTCCCATCACATCCATAAACCTTCTCTTAGGCCTTCCTCTTTTTCTCTTGCCTGGCAGCTCTATCCTTAGCATCCTTCTCCCAATATACCCCTCATGTCTCCTCTGCACATGTCCAAACCAACATAATCTTGCCTCTCTGACTTTGTCTCCAAACCATCCAACTTGAGCTGACCCTCTAATGTACTCATTTCTAATCCTATCCATCCACTTGTCACACCCACTGCAAATCTTAGCATCTTTAACTCTGCCAACTCCAGCTCTGTCTCCAGCTTTCTGGTCAGTGCCACCATCTCCATTCCCATATAACAAAGCTGGTCTCACTACCGTCCTGTAGACCTTCCCTTTCACTCTTGCTGACTTCAGTCTGTCACAAATTACTCCTGTCACTCTTCTCCACCCATTCCACCCTGCCTACACTCTCTTTTTCACCTCTCTTCCACAATCCCCATTACTTTGTACTGTTGATCCCAAGTATTTAAACTCATCCACCTTTGCCAACTGTACTCCCTGCATCTTCACCATTCCTCTGACCTCCCTGTCATTTACACACATGTATTCTGTCTTGTTCCTACTGACCTTCATTCCTCTCCTCTCTACAGCATATCTCCACCTCTCCAGGGTCTCCTCAACCTGCTCCCTACTCTCGCTACAGATCACTATTGTTCCTTTTGTAAGTGGAGCCCCAAGAGGAGGAACCACCCATGAGGTCACCACTTCTGGGACTCCTGTCTAATCTCATCTGTCAACCTGTCCATCACTATTACAAATAAGAAAGGGCTCAGAACCGATCCCTGATGTAATCCCACCTCCAACTTGAATGCATCCATCACTCCTACTGCAATTTTCACCACTGTCACACTAACAAGTGAAAAAAGCCCATTGATTCTTCAACACAGATGGAATTAAAAGTTGAAGCAAATGCACATTTTTTATGATGTTTCTGGTATAGCCCATATTGACTGCGTTCCTCACAATAATTACATAACTGGTCAATATTACACTCATTTGTTTTGGCATTTGTGGCAGTCAATGAAGGACAAAGGTCAAGGAAATCTGTCCCCCAACCTCCTTCAGCTTCAGTGCTCGCACTCACATCGGTGGAAAGACTGCTGTGAGAAGCTAGGATTCAAAGACATGACACTACCTATTCTCCAGACCTGACTCTGTGTGACTACTACCTGTTCCTGAATCAAAAGAGCTACCTTAATGGGATTTAGTATGCCAACGATAAAGATGTCAGCTATGAAAGAGTGATTGTACAAGCACAATAAAATATTTTATATAAGTGGGGTAGAAAAGCTTTGTGAACATCACTCTTCTGTCAGTAAGAAAGTACCAGAAATATCATGGCATGATCAGAATTTCTTCTAGTGGAGCCTGTGGACTATTATGTTAAACATCTGACATGGAAGGTCCAGAGATTTTTCCTCTCTAGTAGCACATCTTACCAGCTTCTTCTATTTGGGGACTCGGATAGCAATGTAGAATGATTACAAAGATTAAAGATAATGATGATGGAGTCTGGGTATTTATTCTTAATAATTAAGACATGATCTACGAAAAACTGCATTGCAACAGTATCTTTTGCTTGAGGGGAGATATAAAATAATAGACATGGGCTTTAATCAGAATAATAAATGAAAACACCCTCAACAGATAAAATGGCATGGTATTAATCATTGGAAATTTCAGATTAGGTGACCTGGTTCTTTCCAGCACTGTGATGGCTGTTCACCAAAAATTGTTAATACAGAAGCACACTCCACCTCCGTTACATTTGTTGCAAAGATTATAACACTGATAGGCTCTAAAAAGATTAACTCAGGAAGACTGACAGCTTCATCTTTGATTAAATAATTCAGCCAGGCCTCGGTGAGCACTGAAGTGAGAAAGTAATCAGTCCTAGAGCTTGCAAATTCAAAGCTCATGCATTTTATTGCATAATGATCAGGCATTCAAAAGAACGTACTGTAAGTGGCAGAGGCTACACTGGGCACATGATCATCACTTCTCCTGAAACAGAGGTTTGGATCTTTGACTGTTCTTTCTTGTCATTCAAGCATCTGCTTGGCTGCACCTTGCTCCTCTTACACTTGTAGCTCCCCTGTCATACTCTTCTTGAATCATGCCAGTCACTGCCCGGGTGTTCTGCTGCTGTGTACCAGGTTTGTCAGTTAGAATTCCATTGGTGAAGGTAGTTGAAAAAAGCAAAAATCATTC
Organism: Erpetoichthys calabaricus; assembly: GCF_900747795.2. Taxonomy (NCBI): domain Eukaryota; kingdom Metazoa; phylum Chordata; class Cladistia; order Polypteriformes; family Polypteridae; genus Erpetoichthys; species Erpetoichthys calabaricus. The sequence continues at coordinate 46,240,579 of NC_041398.2, forward strand.
AGGCATAATACAAAGTAGTTGCCATTTATTTGATGCTGTAATCACCACGTCTGGCACCACAAGTCATACCATGGGCAAGTTTCTCTCTACTGCCCATCTAATGCTTTTTTCAAACAACAGGTAAGCCTCTTCTCCATGTCTGCATGCTGTTTACGCTGAGTTGCAGACATATAACTGTTTGGAGGTTCAAGCTGTTTGCTTGAGCAGGCGGATCGTATAATGTGGCCACCAAAGGTATATGTTAGAGAACACAAGGAAGTAAAGAATTATTAAGACAATGTCCTCAAATGTGGATACAAAAATGTAAAAAAAAAAAGCAATGATGTCTTCAAAGAAATAACAAAGGCTTAAAGTCAGACAAAAGAGAAATTGCAGTTTTCATCATTATAATTACTAAAAGGATTTTGAAAATCTGGAAATCATCTCACCCACAAATGTTCTTTATGAACAAGAACAGAATTCTCCCAAGTGTCCAATCCAGCTCTTCCATCCCCATCCACCACCACCCACTGCCAAAAACAAATTAAAGGCCAGGCCATACCCACCAAAATAAAAGTAAATAACCAAAGCATACCTAACGTGAACACTAATGGATACAGCCCGTTTTACAATTTCAACAGGCTTTGACATCTTATAACTTTAATAGTAGTGATTCAAAGTAATTTTCATCATGTTTTAAATGTTGTGACTCTTGTATGGTCTACAAATAATTACAGTTCTTTAGTCATTTTCCCATGTCTCAAGCACCCCCGTCAAAAAATCTTCAATTGTAAAAAAATGGTAATTTAATGGAAATAAAAAATGAAAGCAAAAACATAAAATGCAATAATTTAACTAGAATATAATTCAATAAAAATATAATGTAATTAACATTTTACCCATTAACGAATATCCTTAAATTGCTCAAAAAATCACCTTTAACTCAAATCATGTTGCATTTTAGCATATTTTAAAGCAAATTGTCCCTGTAACTTCATAAATAATCTGGCTTCCTGGCTGGTGCCACTTGTAATCTTCTATCATAGCTCCAGCTGATTCAAAACTCTGCTGTGAGAGTCCTTAGATAGGCCCACTAAGGTCCACTGATTCTGGCAATCCCACACAAACCTGCACTGTATAGAGCCCAGACTTTGGAATGACCTCCCTAAATTAATTAGATCAGCTGACTTAATTCATTCTTTTAAAAAACAACTTTAAACTCCTCTGTCCAGAAGGCTTTTAACTTACGCTGACATTCTGACCCATTCTTTCAGTTTACCTCTCTGTCCAGATGCTCAGGATAATTTGTGTGTCTGTTATATCACACATTATGTTATTTATTCAGGGTTTTCTTCTAGTATTGTATTTAGTATTTTACTCTGGTTTATTGTCTTTTATTTTATTTAAAGCTTTGTCTATCCTGTATTTATCTGTTCTTAGTATTCTATGCAGATATTATTTGTACGCAATGTTGTATATCCCCTACTGTTCTATTTTTAACTCTGTGAAGAAACTTGAACATTGTATAGGTGCTATATAAATAAAATTTATTATTGTTGTTGTTATTATTATTCTTAAAAGATATTTGCGACAATTATAAATTAGACACACAGTACTGCTTTGCACAGCATGTTGTCTCTTAAAGGTTACTGGTTAAAAATATTAGGAGCATCTCATCATTATACTGTTAAAATATCACATACACATTAGCGCATCACATGCACAACTTAAACAATTTGAACAAAAACAAAAATAAAACTTTACATAATATGTGTAGGATGATTGTAAATGGTATCTGTTTAATGGTCTACCCAGTGACACCAAATATACAGTATATAGGAAAATTGTGTATGATGTGAGAAGAAGAACTGATTGATTGATATTAATCAATCAGTTAACTAATTGTGAGTTTTACCTTTGACAAATTAGTAATTAATTTGGTAAAGCTCAAAATTTTGTTTTCCTCACCCTTAATTGTAGGAGGGGGTCTCTGGGCATTCCGCTTATTTCAAGGGAAATAAATCACACTCATTTTAGGAAACAGAATAATACAATTTAATGATAAACACAAGAATTATAGAAATGACAACTGTACGGGGTGAGACACAAAAATAACCGGACTGGGCTTGTGGCTTTCCTGGAAAACAGTCTGGGGGTCGGCTGGATGTGAATCATAAAACTATATGCCCTCCTACACGCCCTCTCAAACCACCGACTAGCTAGATATATCCTGTGTATAGCCCAGTCAGTACAACAATCACTGCATGAGTGACAGCGAAAGTGTTGGGTGAAAAAAATCGAACAGCAAATCAACATCAAATCTCTCTCGAATTTTCTCTTTTTCCATAAAGCAGTTTTTGACTGACAAAAAAAACATTCCTGTCCTCGATCATCCTCCCTATTCGCCCGATTTAACTCCCTGTGATTTTTACTTGTTCCCGAAAATCAAAAGTGACCTGAAGCGAACGCATTTTTCTTCAATGGATGAAGTGAAGACAAAAACGGCAAGCCTGTTGAAGAGCCTCAAGCAAGAAGACATCCAGCACTTTTTCAATCAATGGAAGATACATTAGTATATAGATGGAATGTTTAGAATGCTGTAATTTATCAATAAATATTTTTTTTTACCAATCCGGTTATTTTTGTTTCTCACCTCATATATATACAAACAGAGAAGACAGTACGCAAGAAAAACAAAATAGATGAGCACAGAGTCTGGGAGTTTACTGGCTATTTACATTTCTAGTTATCTTGGCACAGACCAACAGATTTATGATAGCAAGGATCTAAGGATTTATGTCTTACTAGCGAACCCGCGGCGTACCATACGCTGCATAATCAGGCCGCTTTTTTAATGATTTTTAAGCACAGGGAAAAAATTAACATTTGAAAAATCGGTAATGTAATAAATCACCAAGAAAAGTAACATTGTAACAATGCACGGAACGAACCAACATACAATTGTCCGTGACTGAAAACTGGCAGACTGCCGTCACGCCTTCTCCTCCCAGAGCGAGGGATCGGGGTGGACAGTGTTTGGGCACGAAGGGCGGAACGTCACCTGAGTCGTTTTCCTCTTTGCACAGTCCACATGGACCTGTGAGTCACGTAGACTTTTCATTGTTCTTTGCGGTTTTGGCTGCTTTTCTATATATAATCCACCAAGTCACCCGACCACGGTAGTAGCGAGGTGGGGGGGGGGGGGTGTATACAAAGGGCAGGGACATAATCACTGTGAGCGTATGACCCGCTAGCCAACCCACGGTGTAGCATACGCCGCATAATTATGTATTGATGGGTGAACACTTCCTGAACAACACAGTTGTCCAAATAGAAGTGAAAACAAAATCGAGCCCGGTGCATTCTTTAACTGCCTTGTAGCGCAGTGGTAGTGTTGCTGCTTTGCAGTAAGGAGACTGTGCAAGATTCTGGGTTTGCTTCCCGGTTCCTCCCTGTGTGGATAGCGCTTTGAATACTGAAAAAAACGGTATATCAATGTAATGAAGTATTATTATTCTTATGTGTCCAGTGCTCTCTCTCTCGCGCGTGCGCGCGCGCACCTATATGTGTGTGTGTGTCGCTCACTCGCTGCACATGTTCCTGCAGGCATACCAGTAAGTGAATGAAAAGATGGAACTCTGGAGATAGCAACATACAACTGTCTGTGACTGAACACTGGTTTTGGCAGATACATGCATATCTTTTTGAAAGTTTGGCCCTGTGCCTTATTAATTGTCATCGCAAAGGCAAATCTAACAGGAAATTGTCTTCATGTTAAAGTAAAAGGCAAATTATCCGCGACAAACAAACTGTTTTACACGCTGCATACCAACCCACGGCGTACTATACGCCGCATAATCACACCGCTTCTTTAATGTTTTTAAACAGAGGGAAAAAAATGAACATTTGCAAAATCCGTAACGCTGCTTTCAGTAAGTACAATGCACACGTGTTTAATTTGTCGGCCACTTTTTTCCACTTTTCTGGTTTGGGCTGCTTTTGCAGTGTTACTGCTTGTGCATATTAAATCTTGAAATCCTTCGAGTAACTAATTAACTAACTAACACCCACACACCCAGCTTGTGTGAAAAAAATGCGCCCGTTCTTTCACCATTTTGTTGCAGCCTATCAAAGACTTGCTGATCATGTTTTCTAGACTCAATATACATTGGCTTTTCACTCAGTGCGGGGGCGCGCATTCATCTCGGATTATTACATCCTGCTAGAATAATTTGCTACACGGCTGCATTTGAAAAACCAACTTATCCCGGATGAGTTTCACCGGCATTAACGATTAGGAATCTGGTTGGAACAAAACCCTGCATCCACAGAGGTTCACCAGAACCGAGTTTGGGAAACTCTGTGAGGAGGAGTAGAGTTTCTGGGCGGGGCTTTGTTGTTCCTTTCCCATGGTTTTCGATGGTGGACGCGGTCGGGTGTCGTAACCGAAAAGAATAATGAAAAGTCAATGTGGCTCAGAGGTGCATGTGGACTCCTAGCACAGACGAAAGGAACTAACTAGGTGGTCGGTGAGTTTTTGCGTCTGGGCACATGAGCAGGCAGTGTGAATGCCTAGAGAGCGAGGGCAGACGCGGGCCAGGGAAAAAGGAGTGTTGGTGGGCGGGGAAACGTCTTCCAAGTTCCTGCAGGACCATCTAAGAAGACACATGTTTGTCGCGGATGCGGTGGACGCCGGTCGGGGAATAAGGAGTGTTGGTGGGCGGGGAAACCGTTTTCCGTGTTCCTGCAGGACCATCTAAGAAGACGCATGTTTGTCGCGGATGCGAATTGCTGTATGTAGCGTGTAAAACAGTTTGCTATGGTGCACGCAGTCGTGCGTCGTAACCAAAAAGTCAACGTGGCTCAGAGGTGCATGTGTACTGTAGCCCAGCCGAACATAAATGATGGCGTTTTTTTCCGAGTCGTTGCGTCCGAGTTGGTGGGCGTGGCTCTGTGAGTTGTCGTCGTACCCAATGGTCTTAGAGTTGGTGGGCGTGGCTCCTTCCTGCGTGCGCCATTGGCGTCTTACTTGTTGGCGGTTTAGTGAATCCACGCCCCTTCCGGCGTGCTTTCTATGGGTGGCTACTTGTCGGCGGCTTAGTGAATTATATATATAGATGATGTGTGGAGTTGCATGTTATTTCTCTGGTTTCCAATGGAGGACTCTTCTTGCGTTAGAGTGCACTTTGTCTTTGCTACAGTGTCCTATGTCCATGGTGTGATGTAATATGGCCTTACTCAGCCTATTGTTAGGCTTTTTGCAGTGTCCTCTGCAACTTCTTGGGGGAAAGCTTTACTCTTTCTGGCTCAAGAGTGTAGGTGCTTAAGCTCCCCTCTTGAAGTAAGGGCTGCTTCTCAGTCTTCTCAGACAGGAATCAGTCACTGTCAAAGAATTTGCCTTGGTAGAGTGGATCTTAAAGTGAGTTCAGAGCATCCAGCTCCAAGGTTCAATGGAGAATAGCTTTGAGGCCAAAGAAAGTTTTTGAGCTCTTTGCTCCACAGAAAATAGATGGCTTCTCACTCCCAAAGACAGCAGCCTTTAGCTTCACAAACAGAACAGATCATCAGCTTTCAGCTTCTTGCAAGAGAACAGATCATCAGCTTACAACCCCCCCCCCCCCCCCCCCCCCCCCCCCAAAATACAAAAGAAATGAGTGCAGCTGTTTTTTTTAAGGAAGGTGTAACCTGTGGTGATTGTATCAAAGTCATTTCAACTTACAGAGCCTGTTTATAGGTGTCTAATTGTGTCCATCACCAGAGTTCAGTTTGCAGCACAAGTCGAAAATAAATGTCAATTTAGGCACCTTCTTGTTTGAAGGGGTCTCTGTGGAGGTATCAGCTCAGCTTTGATATGTTCCTTTGTTATCAGATTAAGTGCAAAGCTGATCAAAGTGTTAGCAGAGCTGCAGTTCAGCCATTCACTTTAGGATTCGCTGTGGAATGTAGGTAAGGGGGTGCTGCTAGCTTTGACATTCCTGTTAAAACTGCTGTCTTAACAGGCCTTGTGTATAACTTAAAGTTCAGCAAAATGAGCAATGCCCACTTTGTCGTATGTGTCAACGGACAAAAATTTAAATCTGCTAATATTTTTGAAATACTAATTAAATCTCTTTTCAAGAACTGATTGTTATTTATTCTTTCTATCTCTATTGACATTGACCGTGTAATTTCCAGAATGTGCTCATAGCTGGCTCTAGTATTTTCACTGCCCTAATCAAAGCCGTAAGTGGGGTATGAACCTTTCTACAATGTAATGTTTTCATAAATGTATGATTCTTGCTGTTTTTACCCTTTGTTATAGTTTTATGTTTGCTTGCAGTTGGGTAGTTTAAGTGAACTAATGTATATATTTATATTCAAGTATGCATTTTATGTGGACTATAGGTGGTCATGCATGCAAATGAGTAAATCACCCTCAGGGGTCATCTAAGGAATGTGGCGCCACCCCAGGATGACAGGGGTACTGGCACTAATCACGCCCTCTCCAATTTCCACCACAGAACTGAGAGGATGCATTGTGAGGGCATCCTTCTGGTCTCCTGCCTATAAATCATAGGGTCAACGGAAGGAGGTGTTACTAAGTAAGCAGAGCACAGCACAGTACGGATCCCTTTCATACCTGACGTTCAAGAAAGGATTCCTATTTTTGAAGCCCGAATTTGTCCACGTTTTGCTTTGTATTTATTTTCACTGCCTCCCACACCCTTGAGTGCTTATATTTTTGTTTAATTTCTGTCAAAGTAAACAGGGATGACTGGGTTGGCAACCCAACGTCTATTGTCCGAACTTGTGTTACTTCACTCGATTACAAAGTATATATGTGTTTTAATGAATTTCATAATTCTTGGTAAACTACATAAGATTTTATTTACAAAATGTATAAGCACAATATAACATAATAATAAATGAAGGTACTGTAGGTGAATTGCCTGACAGTTTCATTTTACAAATAGAATTCTAGTTTTTATTAAAGTAAATAATAATAATAAAATGTTTATTTAATATGGTGTGTGAAATTTATCATATTTCCAGCAAGGTTGGATTTCTCTCTGTCACTCTGTCTGACGCCTCTTCTTATCTGATCTTCCAGTGCACCCACCACTGTACTGCCTCCTACTACTTCTTGCATTTCCACAGCAGCATGTGCACAATCTCTTTTACTGTCTCTCTTTTTTTCCTCAAGGTCTAAATGTAACATTTGAGCTTGGTCAAGCCCTGATCCTCAGTCTCTCAGTCTCTCTCTCATATGGATAGATAGATAGCCACGATACTTTGGTCATGGTATAATAATATTCCTTCCTGTTTCAGTACTATGACATTGATTCTCTTTTTTATTTGTCTGAGGTAAAATTTTATATAATGTTATTATAATCAAAAATTTCAGTCTGTTACACTGAACCCATCCTGCTTAATTTTTTAATAGGGAAAATGGTACCAGGTAACATGGTGAACTGCAGAATAAACTTTGAGTAACAATGCGTAAAACACACGCACACGTACACATTGGGGTATAATCTGACATTTATGTTGTATTATTGTGAAATGGTTCCTTTACAATACAATATTTAAAATGCTGTTCTCGATATACTTTACCATTAGGTACATATATAAAAAAACATTGTTTTATACTTTGCATTTATTTACGTTTTAAATTTGAGGACTCTGGCTTCCCTTTCTTTGGCTTGTGGAGATTCATTACAGCTGTCATGGAGATGAATGTTAGCCTATTCAGGACTGGAGTAAAATAAAGAGCTTGCATACGATGAGTGATTTTTGCTGAGGTTTGATGCTTCTTGGCTTTCTCTTTGATAAAATTACTTTGAGAATTCTAAAATCAGTATAAATCAGTCTTTAAGTGCTCCTGTCTGCTGGAGTTAAAGAGACACTACTAGTCTGTAGTCTAATTTTATTATTTTTAAATCATTTTATTATGACAATGGTTGCAAAATGTATGTTTTATATCAAGTACTTTCTTTATTGTAGCACTTTAGAAGCTAAAAAGAAATCAAATATACAATGTAAATATGAATGGCATATTAGATATAGAAACCTCTGCAGTAGTGGTATCATTTGCAATACACCAACTGTTAGAATTTTAAAAGCAACACATTTGCTAAAATTTGTGAGATTCGTTTTGCTTTTTTTTTTTAATTCCAACTAATATCATAAATGTCAGCAGTGAATACAAATTCCCATTTCTATATATGACACATAGATGAAAAGGAAAACCATAATGCTTGTTCTCAGTGTAATATATTGCATGAAAAAATACTGACATAATTATTTAATAGATAATGATTTTCTATGTATTGTTGTATATTATTTTGCACTTTTTCCTAACTAAGTGGTATTGTAAATGTGTATACCCTAGATAAGCCCTTGATTATTGATGCTAACATGTGGCCAGTCTTAATACTAGTAATATAAAAAAGTTAGCATTTTGTTAAAAACATGCTGATGATTCCTAAAACTCTGCTCCACCATTTTGAAATACAACAAAGTAAATGGCATGTCATTTAGGGCCTTTATTAAATGTAACACAGTTTAAGCATTTTAAAATTTGCTTTTTTTATTTAATCTTATAACTTTCTATCACTGTCTACCACTGATCTTAGATATTTAAACTTATCCACTCCTTTCAATAGGTCTCCCTGCATGCTAAGTTCTGAATCTTGGTCATCATTAAACCTCAAATACTGTATTCTGTCTTCTTCCTATTTTTATTCAATCCTCTGTCTTCCAAAGTTCTTCTCCATTTTTCCAACATCCTCTCCAGTTTCTTTTTTCTGGTGCAGTACAGCATTATGTCATCAGGAAAAAGCATGTACCTAGGGTCTTTTATCCTATGACTCAACACATATTGCATATATCCAGATCAAAAACAGAGATTTCACACTTTTTTGTTAAAGGATTTTTGTCATTATTACAAAATAACAGTAATAATAGGATTCACAGTACTAACATGTACAAACAGAGTACATAAAATATGTTTCCTTATAGTATTTCACAATTTTAAACAGCATTCATAGACAACAGAGTCCAGCTCATGTGATGAAAATATTGCATCGATTCATGTGCTATTGTTTCTTAAAGGTTGCGCAAGGCCCATGGCTAATTGTAGTTTGCATTTCTTAAACACTGCATTTTTGAAAGAAGTTGTCAATGAGGACGTCTCAAATTTAAATTATTGGGTGCATTGGATGATGATGGTTAGCAGATAATATGGCACTTAGCTGATAAAATAAAATGTCAGAGAAGTATTGAATGATTATGATCTGCAGATAATGTAACCATGAGGGTGTTTTTAGTGTAAATACTGAGTAAACGTTTATTTACCTACCACACGCATGGTATGTCACTGAGCCACACTTAGAGAGCTTGTTACCTCTTCTATTAAATTTTACGTACAGTACTTTTAAAATCAAAGATCTTTTAATTTACCCAGTCCAGTTTCAAACAGCAGAGGAGTGAGGTGGTGTTACAGAGATGTGTGCAAGCCCTGCCACCACTTCTTCAGAGAGCACAAGCCATTGCGTCATGCACTAGTCTAGAGGAGCATCGTTGTTTTCCCATCAATGTTGGATGAGTAAAAGAAAAATGTAAACACATTTAAAAAACATCCCTCAGAGTATATTTGAAACTGTAAACTAATCTCTCATCAAAGTCACACAGAATATTTTTATGTTTTAAGATAGACAAGTCTGATAATTTGCTAGTGCTTTTAAAGGAGAGTTTTTTAATTTTAAAATTCTTACAATTTGCTAATGTCTCAACAAAAATAGAACTTTCCTGACAAATTTCATTAAAGAATAAGCATGCAAAAAAAAAAATCAGAATCAGTCACAATTTGCCAGCACTTCATGTACAGGAATATGACTTGGTAGATTTGGAGCTGCTTATAACAGAACACAACATCACATGCAAATAACATAAATAGCATAAGTTAAAAAGAAAAATTTCATACAAGTTTGCAGAATAATACAGTTATAAAGAAAATGTGTAAATGATGATGTGCAAGTGAAAGTATGAGTGTGTAATGTGTATACGCATGCACACACATATTTTTGTACAGTATCTGACAGAATGCATGAATATATAAGATAGATAGATAGATAGATACTTTATTAATCCCAAGGGGAAATTCACATACTCCAGCAGCACCTTACTGATACAAAAAACAATATTAAATTAAAGATTGATAATAATGCAGGTAAAAAACAGACAATATCTTTGTATAATGTTAATGTCCCCCCGCGTAGTTTGGGGGAGGAATGATCTTCTCAGTCTATCAGTGGAGTAGGACAGTGACAGCAGTCTGTCGCTGAAGCTGCTCTTCTGTCTGGAGATGACACTGTTTAGTGGATGCAGTGAATTTTTCAAAATTGATAGGAGCCTGCTGAGCGCTCGATAAAGATGTCAAGCTAAGTTACTGGTTTACCAGTGCTATGGCTCTGGGAAAGAAACTATTGAAGTATCTGAAGTTTTAGTTTTAATTCACCTGAAGGGTTTACCAGAGCGGATATTATGGAATAAGTGATGAGCAGGGTGAGATGAGTCCATGGTTAAAAAATGAAATCAATCCACTTGTATCTTAGTTGTTTTATGAAGACAGACAGACAAGACCGTGATAGTAGGTGCTTTTCACATTATATGTGAACACACCTGAAAAGAAACATACAATTGTAACTTGAATTTGGGAATATATATATTTTTTGTTGCTCATCTGTATATGTCTTCAGGATTTACTATCTCTCGAATTTGATGGTTCTTCTAAATGGCATTATTCATCTTCATATACACTGCTAGCACTATCATATCATTTCATACATAAATCAATTTTTTTATATTTTTTACTTTTCATCGTATTAATAATACTTTTGTTATAAGATAAAAAAAGAATTTTAAAGAAACATTTATTTTGTAGATGTATTTCTGAAACAAGCTAATCATTTTGTGACCTTCTAGCCTGTATAAAAGAAGTGCAAAAAGAATTGCTTAAATGACAGTGTCTGTGCAGGAGAAAAATCAAAATGTGTTTGTATTTGGAAGTTCAAACATAACTAGATATTCTATTCATAAGATATTTGTAATTTATATTAAAATATATATACATAAATAATAACAATTGCATGGAAACGCCTATTCAAGACAGGTTTAGAATATTTTCTTCTTTGGGTCAGCATTAGTTGGACTGGAAACTGATTTTGGTATCTTTAAGTTTCTGCTAACTATGACACATGATAACTGTTTTCTAATGTGTGTGTGTGTGTGTGTGTGTAACCATGTGCATGGAAATACAATACATGCTGTATATTGTATATATTTTGTGATACATTGTTTGAATTTTTATAACAGCTTAATATTGTACAAAATTATGATTTATATTTCTACTTAAATAAAATGACAGTATATTCAAAACATTAGATTTTAACAAATATAATGGATTTTATTCATTTATTTGCATGGATTAATTCTGTTAATGCTAACCCCAAAAACTTATACAATAAGGGAAACCTTTATTTTATAGTAAGAAATATATTTTTTCACTCTAGGCTAGCAGAGTTTAGGCATGGATCCACATCAAAATAATGTAAGTCTCATTTCCTTCCTATTGTGGTTAAACTAAGAATACAGCATGTTAAAGGTCCATTGTAAATAAAAAGAAAGCTGAAGCAAAACAAAAGGAGAACACACAAGCACTGATACTGGACGTCCAACACAAAATCCCCAAGCATTACCCGCCTACATGTTTTTGCTGACTCTGGCATTTAACCGTCCTATACATATCCAACACAAAGACAGTTAGCCTGATGGGCTGTTTCCTTTTGGCATATCTCTGTGCTTCAAAACTTCAAAGAGCTTCTTAAAAATGGCAGAACACCAGCATTTATTTTGCCTTTAGGACTGTCTGAAGAACGCTTTATTTAATTATTTACAGAGTATAAAATATCTGACAGGACAAAGAACAATTAGGTTCCAACATACAACATATTAGTCCTGAATCACTTGTATACTTTGTTTGGAATGATCAATTGGTGTATGGGTATAACAGACATTTTCTTTTCCAAAAGTACAATTACAGATTCTGCTCTTTGAATATACAATATCGTAAGAAATAGTATGACTATTTAGTTAAGCTAGCTTGACAGCAGACATCAAAACTACTTTAAAATATAGAGGCTAATATTGTAAAATGAGCTTCATGTTACAAACACCACATTGTGACATTGTGTATACATTCATTAATCGGAGTCTACACAGCAGGCGCCAAAGGAATCAGCATACAAGCGACGTACATCAGAACCCCCACCCTACCTGGCATTCACTCCCATACCACCATAATGTGTCAGAAGGCACGGCACGCACCCTGACCAAGTGGGGCATCAAAATAGCACATAAACCCACCAACAATCTGCGCATGGTCCTGTTTAATGCTAAAAACAAGAAATCGACAGCCGAAACACGAAACGCAGTTTATAGTATTCCATGCAATTCTTGCTCAGCTATATACATAGGACAAACGTCAAAAAGAATTTCAACACGTGTACAGGAACATCGCAACGCTGTCAGAAGAAAGGACGCACTATCTTTGATATATGCACATACTAAATCGACAGGACACACATTCAACTGGGACAATGTGAAAGTAAAATTTAAGGCCAGTACAAAAAGCGCCAGAGAGTTGGCCGAGTCTTGGCTATCAGATGAAAATGCCATCAACAGACACTTGGACATAAACCCAGCATATGCCAACTTAAGAAGGACATATGCACTTTAATTTAATGATAAACCCCCCCCCCCCCTTTTGATCATACGGACTTAGTCACCTCCACCCACCCCCCCCTGAATGTGTTGCTATATATTGCCTTTGATTCTTGTAAGTCTAAGCATTATCCTCTGATGAAGACCCCTGATAGGGGTTGAAAGCTCAGGAATAAAACTATTTTATGATACGTGATTCGTTTTTTCTCCCTTTGTGGATCTCCAACTGCAAATATGCAAACCGTATCACAGACCTTCTCTTCCATATATATATCTATACATATTAATAAAAGGCAAAGCCCTCACTGACTGACTGACAGACTGACTGACTGACTCACTCATCACTAATTCTCGAACTTCCCGTGTAGGTGGAAGGCTGAAATTTGGCAGGCTCATTCCTTACAGCTTACTTACAAAAGTTAGGCAGGTTTCATTTCGAAATTCTACGCGTAATGGTCATAACTGGAACATGTTTTTTGTCCATATACTCTAATGGAGGAGGCGGAGTCACGTATCGCGTCATCACGCCTCCTACGTAATCACGTGAACTAAAAACAAGGAAGAGATTTACAGCACGAGTCAAACGCGGGAACGAAGGTAAATGACGTTAATTTTTCACTGTCTTTTAATACTGTGTAAGCATACATATTAACACATGTGCAATTAAACGTGTGCATTTACGGGGTGATTTCTCAGGCTTAAAAGCTCGCCTTTTATCAAATGCGGGAACAAAGGTAACTGACGTTGTTCACTGTCTTTTAATACTGTGTAACCATACATATTAACACATGTGCAATTAAACGTGTGCATTTACGGGGTGATTTCTCAGGCTTAAAAGCTCACCTTTTACTAAAAAGGTAAATGCAAAACTATTTTCAATCATTTTATGATCCGCTTCTCACAACTGAAGGCACCGTGGCTGATGGTAAATGACGTTAATTTTTGAGTGTCTTTTAATACTGTGTAAGCATACATATTAACACATGTGCAATTAAACGTGTGCATTTACGGGGTGATTTCTCAGGCTTAAAAGCTCGCCTTTTATCAAACGCGGGAACAAAGGTAAATCACGTTGTTCTCTGTCTTTTAATACTGTGTAACCATACATATTAACACATGTGCAATTAAACTTGTGCATTTACGGGGTGATTTCTCAGGCTTAAAAGCTCGCCTTTTACTAAAAAGGTAAATGCAAAACTATTTTCAGTCATTCTATGATCTGCTTCTCACAACTGAAGGCACCGTGGCTGATGTTACGTCACTTGCTGTCCAACCATAAGCGTTACCTGGTAGGTAACCGGCCAGTCACTTCACTCCCTTACGGGAATCGAACCTCTGAGGTTTTCTTTTGTTCTTAATTACAATTTAAAAGCAATACTTCACCGCTGCTAAGCCCCTCTAGCGCTGACGTCCGAGGTTCGATTACCGTAAGCAAGTACAGTGAGTGTGCAATTACATTCACGGCATTCGTAGTCTGATTCACAATCTGATTGTATGGGTGGTTACCTACCAGGTAACGCTTATAGTTGGCCACCAAGTCAGGTCGAAGTGATCACTCGAGTAAAGGCAGCTTCACAAAAAAACAGATCCTGTTTTAGGATATTAGGATATTTTCCCTCAATTTAAAAAGGTTTTATTTTCTTCTTAATAAAAATTTAAAAGCGGTACTTCGCCGGTGCGAAGCGCGTGGATTTGACCGACTGACACATACAGACATATTCATAAGTGCAGGTACTTCGGAAAGAAAGCACCGTGTAAACCTAAAGTTTAAATTAAGTTCATAGACCTACAAAAGGTTGCCATTTATTTGAGGCAAGATTGCTTTTCTTCTGTACAACTATACGTTGCATTCTCAAGAGTGTGCTTGCACGGCTTCGGATATAGATATATATATATATATATATATATATATGTGTATGTATGTCTATTTATAAATATGTAAGCTTATAAGTACTGCCTTACTTCTCTTTAAGAAAGGAAGATGTAATGATACTTGATTTAAACGATTCCATGTCTTCCTGGGTTTGCTTAGCTTATTGTCAATATCTTTACACGTTTTTTTAAGACTTATTGACTGAAACGGGCTTTCACGAAAAAAGTTAGGGCTTTGCTACAGGATACACCCTCCACAAGTTAAGCAAGTAAAAAAAAAATATATATTTCTGTTTTATTTAAACCTTTTAACTTCGTATGCATAGCCCCATTTGGCTGTTTAATTTTTTTTTTCTTTCTTCAGTAATATTTAATCTCCTTAAAGAAAAAGAACATATCCATTTTACTTTTTTTGTATCTCTTTAGTAATATTTTAGTGTAAAAGGATAACCAGTATTTAAACCTTTTATGTTACTTTATACATTTATTTTACACAATGTTGAAAAATTAATAAGAAAGCTACATATTTTGGCAGCTGCTGCTTTCATTTTCAATGAAATGAAAAAAGCTCTCCAAGAGAAAACGTCAATGAAGAAGAAACAGTTTGCACTATCTAAAAATGAGAAACCCTCATTTATAAAAGTTTGCTGCAGATGACTTAACTGAAAATAAACGAATAGTTCCTATGTGTATAATACATATTTATCTATTTTACTTATGCCTTTATTCCACCAACTTACAATATCTGAGGTACAATTTGTTACATTACTTTTGTTTTTTGCAGCACAGGCAGGTGAAGTGACTTCCTCAGGGTCACACAGTGGTGTCAGTACCAGGATTTGAACTGACAAGCTCCGGGTTTACTGAAATATTACTGAAGAAAGAAAAAAAACGAAAACGGGCAAATAGGGCTATGCATACAAATGTCCATCCATCCATTATCCAACCCGCTATATCCTAAATACAGGAGCCAATAAGTAGATATGTATATATACAGTATATATATATATATACATATATATATATATATATTGTGACAGATTGAGGTCTCCGTGACCCCTTGAACCCTCAGACTAGACGTCAGACACCAGGTAAAAGTCCAAATAATGATTTATTAATAATAATAATTGTGCACAAAGCACCCTCCTCTCCACAATACTCAATAATAATAATAATAATAACAATAATCCTCCACACTCCCAGACACTTTGCCACCCTTCCTCCCAGCTCAGCTCATTGTACTGGGCTTTCCTTAGTCCTTTTATAGCTCCTGACCCGGAAGTGGTTCCAAGCACAACCCACAAGTCCATTTCCTTCCGGGTCAGGGCAAACAGTCTTCTTCATCCCGGGAGCACGTCGCTTCCTCCAGTCACGTGACTGAGACGCACTCCCGGGTTATAGGGCACGCAAGATCCCACTAGCCCCCCTACAGCGACTCCTGGCGGCCCCCAAGGTATCCAGCAGGGCTGTGTCACAACACTACAAAGTCCATGAGGCCCTGCTGGAACTCGGGGCACAAATATGCTGTCCGGAGGGCTCCTTCTAGCGGCCTGGGGGTGGCGACCGGAGTCCATAGCCGGTCGTCCATCACAATATATATATATATATATATATATATATATATATATATATATGTGAATGTATGTACATATATGTATGTACTGTATATATATATATATATACACTGTATATATATAAACAGCATTCTTTCTTTTTATCCACAGTCCAAAAGCTTCAGGATCAGAAAAACACTGAGTTCACTTCTGCATCCTCCACCAAGCCCTACCCCTTCTGAAAATGCCAGCTATAGTAAGCATGACTACCATAAGTAGGTGTTACTTCCAGACCAGGGGCCTCATGTATGACACCATGCGTAGAACTCACACTATAACATGACGTACAGGCAAAAGTGGAAATGTTCGTATGCACAACAAAAATCCAGATGCATAAATCTGTTGCGAAAGCCAACTTCCACATTCTTCTGCTACATAAATCCTGGTCAGCGTGAAAAGTAACACACGCTGTCCTGCCCCAACTCCTCCCAGAATTACGCCTCTTTGAGTATGCAAATCAATATAAATAGCCCTTAAGCTCAGCCTTCTGTGAAAAGACAATGGTAAAAGCAAAGGGGGAAAATAGAAGAATTTCAGCGAATACCAAGTGGAGGCAAGGAAAAATGTACTATTTGTTGGTTTAAACAGTGATATAATCAACAAAAGGAAATTAATCGAGTGACATAGAGTGTTGGAGAAACTTGAAAGTTCAAGTTCACAAAGTCGCTCAGTGCCCAAAATAAAAAAGAAGCGGTCAGATATGAAAGTTGCCATGAAAAGGCGAGTCGTAGCCCACCATCTGAGTGTCATATAAAAGCTTATTAGGGTACAGATAAAAAAAAAAAAATAGGCACATAGTGAGAAAAAAGCACGAAATGTCAACTTTAATCTCGAAATTTCCACTTTAATCACGTAGTTTATTTTGTCATTAAAGTAGAACATCATAAACTTCATCTTAAAATCATTTAATTTATTAGTTTCTCAAATCCCATCATAACTAAAGTAGCACGTTAAATGATTTGTTTTGTATTTGATCTTCTATGTGGTCTATGTGTGTGAATCACTATGTGCTTCTTAAATGTGCTGTCTCTTTCAAACGTACTAACCTCCAATTCCTGTCCTTCCTTTTCTTTCTCCAACTAACCAATCGCCACACAATCTGCTCTGTAATAGATGTTAGGCCATCTGTAAGCTTAGAACGCTGATTCTTCTAAACTTTTAAGGAACATTGAAATATCTTCGTAGTACGTGTTTAATTATTCTATCCAACTGTCTTTCTGCAGTGTCGCGCCAGCCCCAGCAAGAATACAGTGCGAGGCAGGAATAATCAGGGCGCCAGCTCCTTGCTAGTGCTGCACCACCATGTCCTCACATGTTTAAATATTAACAATATAGATTATTTAAATGAAGTTAACATTTTATCTGTATAATGTAATAAACATTTTGCTGCATTTCATCTTAAAAATGACATCGTCATCACATGTAAATACAACAACAACAACATTTATTTATATAGCACATTTTCATACAAAAAGTAGCTCAAAGTGCTTTACATAATGAAGGAAAAAAAAAATAAAACACAAAAAAAGAAATTAAAATAAGGCAACATTAGTTAACATAGAAAAGTAAATAAAATAAAAAAAAAAATAAAAAAAAAAATACACGCTTTACAAAGTGGCTCAGGTTGTGCAATATTATAACAGTATCGCAAGTTTACAGTGAGGTGATTGTACTTGTAAGTACAAACAGTTCTACAAGGAGCACTTGATGGATTGATTGAGTGCATTTATAGTTCTTGGGATGAAACTGTTTCTGAACTTCTAGGTCCATACAGTTAAGGCTCTGAATTGTTTGTCGGATGAGAACAGTTCAAATAGGCAGCATGGCTGAGGCAGCGTGTGCTTGATGCTGTATACCGGTAATTCTCTTTCCGATCAGCTGCTCCGAGTGGTGCAGTGAGAGTAATATGGAAAAAGATGATCTGCTGTGGCAACTCCTAACGGGAGCAGCTGAAAGTAGAAGAAGAAGGTACAGTGAGAGTAACAATGCTAAAGTAGCTATGGTATTTGGAATAGTTTGGCCATTCCGTGGACCATTATATTGTTACAGGTAAATTACAATGAGATGCCTTGAACTAATAAACAATATGCGGTTAATTTCAGTGTATTATAAAGCCGCGTCAGGGATGTGGATCTGAAAAACAAAGGGAAACCACACTGGAACAGTAGCGCTGCTTTGATGCTGGGTGCCGCCAGTTTGCAAAACCGAGCGGAGAACCTGCATATACCAGGGTTTGAGCTACCGTGAAAATGTGCGTGGCTTTACGCCAAGTTTAGGTTTTATACATCGCGATTTGAGCGTGAAAACAGGCTTACGCAACCTTTTTTTGCATACGCACCATTTATACATGAGGCCCCTGGAAACTAACCTATTAAATGCTGTCTTCACTTATTTAGATTCTGTGATTAATCTCACCCTTGTGTGTCAAATCATCTTGCTATCTTGGTTATCCAACAGTACAATAATTAAACATATATACATGGAGTGAGCAAAAAGTTTTGATCGTGATCTAATAACAGAAACCCCAGTAAAACCAACAAGCTTTACTATTCAGCATCATCTCCATGAGCATTAATACACATTATGATATGCAGAAAGTTTTTTGGTGCCAGTAAAATAAAATGTTTCATCTTTCTTTTAAAAAAATGTCTTCCGTAGCTGGCATACCCTGTCCATTACTGGCATGGCACTATATTGTGTAGAACATCTCTGAGTCCAGAGCTTCACACAGTAGCTTTTCCAACTTATGCTGCGTAAGTAGTGGCATTGTTACAAAACAGAATGGGATGGTTAGCAATTTCAGTCTGTCTTTTCTCTGGTTGACTAATGCAAATCAGGTTGTAATATTAATCGGTTTTGTGAGCCTATCGAGACATATAATAAGTAAGGACTACACATTCGACATCATACAAAACTACACACATGATCTTGCTGGCACTGACTTGGACCATGAATTTGTTTGGATTTGAGACTTGCCATGTTTAAATGTGTTTTTAGGACTCTGGGTCACTGTGATGTGTGCATGTGTTATACGTTTTAAAATTAACTCTGTTTGAATTCATTGGCATGAAATTATTCTTGAGGATTCAGTGTTGCTTCATTTCGAGTGCCATCACTGTATGTGCACAGACCATACTCTTATTTAGTTGCTCATAAAGGATGGATTCAGCTGACCTGTTATTAATCTCTATTGTGTCTGTGATCTCAGGCACCATCACTGTTCAGTTCTGTCATCGAAGTTAAAGGCCAGCCAGACCCTGCATAATTATCCAGAGATGTTTTTTTTTTTAACAATGGAATTCAGTAGAGTCATCTGTAACATATGAAGAGGATTAGTCCTGTTATATATTCACAAGGCAAGAATGAATCTCCAAAGGTCTATTGTTCTCCAGTATTGATGAGTGAAGCAATTTGTGCAAAACTGAATTTATAGCAAAAGTGAAGAGTTTCACTTCGCAAAGCAAATTGTGTTTTGACATAAACGTAACAAATATAAGAAATTTGACAGACAAGAGGAGACCATTCAGTCCATCGTGCCTGCTTATTTAAGTAATAGCTAAGCTGTCCCAATATCTCATCCAGGTTCTTCTAAAAGGTTGTCAAGGTTTCACCATTAACACATGTATTTTTCATCTCATCTGCAATATTTTCTTCACGTGCAAAAGCATGGCACATTTTATTATGGTCGGGAGCACTGAAAGTGGGGAAGCAGCTATGGAGCACCTGGCCCCCAACAACACTAAAAATGAATTAAACAAGTTTGCAGAAGAATGGAAGAGTAAACATTTACTCTCTCATCCTTTTATTTAATTATGGGTGTGACGAGGATGGACAGGATTACAAATGAGTACATTAGAGGGTCAGCTCAAGTTGAACGGTTGGGAGACAAAGTCAGAGAGGCGAGATTGCGTTGGTTTGGACATGTGCAGAGGAGAGATTCTGGGTATATTGGGAGAAGAATGCTAAGGATAGAGCTGCCAAGGAAGAGGAAAAGAGGAAGGCCTAAGCGAAGGTTTATGGATGTGGTGAGAGAGGACATGCAGGTGATGGGTGTTAAAGAACAAGATGCAGAGGACAAATGGATATGGAAGAAGACGATCTGCTGTGGCAATCCCTAATGGGAGCAGCCGAAAGAAGAAGAAAATTCTTTAAGTTAGCCACATAGGTAAAAAATAAAAACAAAATAAATCTTGTACTACTTCTCTATATGTAAATTCTAGAAATATTAGCTGTTTGCTTATTTTCACTTCTTAGGGAAACTACTAAGAAGCAATTATAGTAGAACACTCTTAAAAACCAAATACTACTTTTAAATATTTTAATGGAATTGTAAATAAATAAAGAGGTTGAAGAGATATGTGTCATGTAAATCTATGAAAAAATATATTCCATCTATGTTTTGAGCATTTTGTAGCATATTATAAACAAACACCAGAAGGACACAATTTAAGTTCAGAGCACAAATTAGTTAAGAGAGCAGGAGGGAAGAGTCACACTATGAAGTGCCAAACAGGCAGAGGAGTCTCTTAATTCACTACTCTCATGTTTCTTCCCAACCTTCATTAATGGAATGCTCAACCCGCAATCCTTGTCAATAGACACAGTCAATGAATGGTTGGAAAAAACTCCACTTAGGTACTTTACACTTATATATTTTATCTGAAGTACTGACTTCATAGTGCCTTTCTTGTACAGCGAATCTGACACCCATAACATTTAGTAAAGTCTTTGTAAACTGTAAAGCTCAGTCAAATGCATTTTTTTTTACGAACTAATGTACTGCTCCTGTGCTGTCTTCATGTTTACAGCAGATGGATACTATGAACATGAACAATTTATATTAACTCTACCAATTATGCTTTTTCTGTCATAACAATATTATGTTTTACAAAGAAGGAATAAAGCACTTAGTGAAATCAAAACAATATCTTGATTTGTATGTCATAACAGCCAAAGCGTAATTAACAAATCTAGAGGAAGTGCATCTGTGAGTGGCAAACATAGAGTCTAAAAGCAGGAAAAATAAAGGTAGTGGATAGGCACAAAAAGAAGTGTGGGAGTAAATCAGCTTTTGCAAAAAAAAAGTTTCTAAGTATAATTTTACAAATATTACTATAAAGAACAAAATCTGTTGAAACATATGGAAGTGGATCAAGCGGAAACTGGAATAATAATATAGAGTAATATATATGAACTGGAGAAGGAGTTAATTCTACCATATAGGAAGCCTGTGGGATATTGATGTAATCAGTCAGGAGGTAGAGGTCGCTGTGGGGAAAGGGGTGGAAGGTAAAGGAGAGAGGGAAGGAGGAAGTGTGAATAAAGTTAAGGAAGAACTGACTAAATTGCATGGTCCATTTATTTCAACAATAAATACAACATATTGGCGACGAGGATGTCAACTCTTGGACTCTCGCCTCCTCCTGTGTTTCTCGAAACTCCGGGTGAGCCTGCAATACCGTTTAATTCTTGGCTAAGGATGTTTGAGAACTATGTGCTAGCTCTTACTGACACTCCGCTATTGGATAAACGTAAACGTGCCCTATTGATTCATTGCCTAGGGACTGAAGCTCAGCGTATTTTCTACACTCTTGCTATTGCTGATGATACATTCGCTGCTGCCCTTGCTGCGCTAAAAGACTTTTTCATTCCAAAAGTGAACGTTGTGGCTGAAAGAAGTAAATTTCGCCATCGGGCGCAGAAGCCTGGTGAATCTACTTTGCAATATGTTGCCGCACTGCGCGAGCTCATTGCTAATTGTGATTTCGGCGTGCTAGCGGATGACATGCTTAGAGATCAAATCATAGAGAAAACAAATCTGCCTCGCATTCGAGAACGATTATTGCTAGAGACGGACCTTACATTACAAAAAGCGATTGCTATTGCTGGGCAAATTGAATGTGCAGTGACTGAAGCTAAGGCTATGGTTACTAATACTGAATCGTCTGTTAATGCGGTACAAAAATATTCACAAGGTACGGGACGGGCGAGGCAGGAACCTGCTTTTAATGCGCGTGCATCTGAAAAACAAACAGCAACAGCAGCTCAGGCTTCAATTGTGGTGCAACAGAAAACATGTTATCGCTGTGGATCTCGAATGCACCTGGCTAATAACCCCAATTGTCCAGCAAAAGCAGTAAGATGCAGACATTGCGGTAAATTTGGTCATTTTGCTAAAGTATGTCGTGGTGCCACATCCACTTGTGCTGTGCAAGAAGTTACTGTGCCTGACCTTACTGTTCTTAGCATTGATGACACTACAGTTGCACAACGGAAGAAGGGTCTCTGGTGCACAGTGTCCCTTCAAGCTGCCTCCACTCAACCAGTTCAAGCAAACTTACTTGTGGACACTGGCTCAGCAGTTTCAATTCTACCAGAAGTATTCTATCGTCAACATTTTAGTAATGTACCACTTGTTCAGTCAAAAGTGCAACTAAAGACTTATATGCAGAAACCAATTCCAGTACTGGGATGTATTACTCTTTTCATTACAAGGGATACAAACCATACACAAGCTACATTTTACGTTGTGCCACTGGGAGCAGCTTTGTTAGGCATGGACCTTTTTATGGCACTTAACTTAGAAATTAGAAATGGACAAATTGCATCCAAGAAAATGCCCAATGACCCGTATACAACATGACAGTTATGAATATTAAGAATGCTCATACATTAGGTGTGACTGATAGATTTATTCATAAGGTTAAACTACGACATGAGGTAATACCTGTTCAACAGAAACTTCGCCGTCTACCATTTTCTGTCCGTGAGGCTGTCTCTAAAGAACTAAAGAGACTTGAACAGGAAGACATTATAGAGAAAACTGATTCATCTCCTTGGGTGTCACCATTAGTAGTAATTAAAAAAAAATCAGGTGCAATACGACTATGTGTAGACCTTCGTGGGCCAAACAAAGCTGTGGTGATAGATAGCCACCCTTTACCACACATTGAAGAAGTGTTCACACAGCTTCGAGGAGCTAAAATGTTCTCCACCATTGATCTTCGAAATGCTTACCATCAGGTACCTTTACATGAGGATAGCAGAGATATTACTGCATTTATAACACATGACGGACTTTTTCATTTTAAAAGAGTACCTTATGGTCTGGCATCAGCTCCAAGTGCATTTCAGAGAATGATGTCCTTGATACTAGCAGGGCAGGATGGGGTGCAGTGTTACTTAGATGACATTATAGTATATGGGGACTCACCATCTGTTCATGAACACAGGTTACAAGCAGTACTTCATTGTCTTCATGACAGTGGGCTGCAGCTTAATATGGAGAAATGTCAATTCAGAAAAACTGAACTGACATTTTTAGGCCATAGAATTTCTTCTGCTGGCCTTCAGCCCAATGTTGAACACATAAGAGCAGTAACTGAAGCTCCACCACCTCATGATGTATCTTCTTTACGCTCATTTCTTGGACTGACTGCTTGGTATTCTAAGTTCATTCCAAATTATGCCACTGTGGTAGAACCCCTTCGTGAACTGCTTAGGAATTCTGGAGGATTTTCTTGGACAAATATGGCACAAGAAAGCTATGATTGTATTAAGAACCTTATTGCTACCAGTCCAGTGCTTGCAATTTTTGACCCTTCATTGCCTGCAATTGTAACTACAGATGCTTCGGATTATGGTATTGGTGCTGTCCTTACACAGCATCATGGTGGATTTGAGAAAACCGTTGCCTTTGCATCTCGTACATTGTCAGAATGTGAAAGACAGTACTCTACTATTGAAAAAGAGGCTCTTGCTTGCGTGTGGGCCACAGAGAAATGGCGTACCTACTTGTGGGGACGTCATTTTACCTTATGCACTGATCACTGTCCATTAACCACACTACTTACTAGCAAGGGGCTTGGACGAGCAGGCATGAGAATTGCAAGGTGGTCAGCGCGACTTATGTCATTCAACTACAGTATTGAGTATAAACCTGGTCATGAAAATATCACTGCTGACTGCTTATCACGCTTGCCACTGTCTGAGACAGTATCAGAACAAGACCCTGACTTGGAATTGGTTGCACTGGTGTCTGTTGACTTTGCTGCAGTGACTGCAGAGCAGTTTCAAAGTGCTTGTGCCTCGTGCCCTATTCTACAAAAGGTCAAGACTTATATTAGTAAAGGATGGCCTTGTACTTCAAAAGGTCTTGAATCTGATGTTATTCCATATTTTAGAATTCAGTCAGAGTTGGCGGTAAAAAATGAACTTATTATTCGTGGCACTCATAGGGTCATTGTCCCATTAGAATTACAGTCTAAGATGATTCAGCTGGCACATTCTACCCATCAAGGGATTGTACGAACGAAACAGAGACTCAGGGATTTATATTGGTGGCCTGGCATGGACTCCCAAGTGGAAGATGCTATCAAGTTATGTACAACTTGCATACAACACGATAAAACCGCTAAAACAAATACAGCTCCATTACAACCAGTGCCTATCCCAAATTCAGCTTGGAACAAACTTGCCATTGATATTGTGGGGCCATTCCAAACTGCACCATATGGCTATTGCTATGCCATTACACTTATTGACTACTTCAGTAAGTGGCCAGAGGTTGCTTTTGCTTCTGCTGTGACTTCGCAAACCATTATACATTTTTTGTGCACTATTTTCAGTAGGGAAGGAAATCCACTGGAAATTGTTACTGACAATGGATCTCAGTTTACGTCTTCTGATTTTGAAGCATTTCTTAGCGATAGGGACATCATACACACTCGCAGTTCTGTTTACTATCCACAAGCAAATGGTGAGATAGAGCGTTTTAACAGGGTATTAAAGGACTGTTTGCAAACAGCAAATATTGAAGGAAAGCCTTGGAAGTCATTTGTTACTGAATTTTTACAGATATATCGTGCTACTGTACATGCAGTAACACAAAAGTCACCTGCTGAGCTCTTACATGGTCGCCCAATGATAACTAAATTAAATATTAGAGACCTGCTTCCAACTTCGACTTTGAAGCAACATATTACTGTGGCGCAGCATGTACAACGGAAACAAGAACAAATGAAAAAATATACAGATATACGTCGCAGAGCAAAATCACCTTCTTTCACTTGTGGGAGTTTTGTGCGTATTAGGAAGCCGGGCATAGTTCAAAAGGATCACTTCAAATTCAGTTGCCCTTATCAGATAATTGCTCAGAAAGGCCCTGCCACATACCTGTTGTCAGATGGCAAGATCTGGAATGCAGTTCATCTCGCCCCAGCTACAGGTGTACAATCCAGTCGGACTTCAGACACACAACCAGAGGATTCATACGTTCCAACCCGTCCAATTCAGTCGGCTGCTATTTCTACTGGTACACCTGGGCAGTCTTTTTTCAAATATACGGAGAGGTAGAGTGCGACAGGCTCCGGTGTGGACAAAGGACTATGTCAGATAAAGATTTACAGTATTTGGAAGCTACACGTGTTACCTTAACAGTTATAAAGGAATGGGATAGTTTAATTAGTTGGTTAGTATAATCGTGAAAATTAGAGATTACAGTTTTCTCTTATTATAATGTTTTAATATTATTAATGATTGTTTTTTTTCTTCAAAAGGGGGTATATGTGGGATATTGATGTAATCAGTCAGGAGGTAGAGGTCGCTGTGGGGAAAGGGGTGGAAGGTAAAGGAGAGAGGGAAGGAGGAAGTGTGAATAAAGTTAAGGAAGAACTGACTACATTGCATGGTCCATTTATTTCAACAATAAATACAACAAAGCCCCACCTGATATCAGCTGACATCATTTCCACCACAGTGTAGCTCCTCCTACAGTCAGATGATCAACAACAATGAAGAGAAGCATACAGATACATAAAGATGATTGTATACTAAAGGCAATATCTCTACTTCTAAAATTCTGATTTAATTTAACCATTAAATGGGGATCCCCACTTGGCAATCAAACTCTTTTTATGATTTTTCTCAATTTATTCAGCTGCATATATGTAGGATCTGTGTGAGTATTTTTAAATATACTGGTTTGCTAAATAAAACATAAATACTGTCTAAATAAAGACAGTAGGGTTGTGCGATATTGGCAAAAAAATTACATCTTGTGTGGACCACCAGGGGGTTTACCAGCCACCCTACCCGACACAGACAGACGCGAGATAGAAGTTCTGTCCAGCACACATTTATTTCAAATGGTGCAGCACTTTTTCTTCATTCCCCACTACACAGTACAGAAAGCACCAAAATCAAAACATAGTCCTCTCTTCTTTCTCTGCTACCTCCACTTCTTTCCCAGCAAGCTTCATCCACCTTCTTCTGACTCTGGCTCTCCAAATGGAGTGAGGCAGCCCCTTTTAAAGGACATCCAGAAGTGCTTCAGGTGCTCCAAGACCTTCTTCCGGCAGCACTTCCAGGTGTGGTGGAAGTGCTGCAACCCAGGGCTCAGCAACTGTCCAGGCGCCCCCTGGCAGTGGCAACAGGCCCCAGCAGGGTTGAGTTTCTATGCCCCGCTATAAACCAGGGAGGTTGCCCTCTAGTATTCCGGGGGAGGTATTGCCCTTAATATGCCCTCTCCCCTGGTCCTTCTATCACAGGGGTGTCCCAGCCAGGCAAGGGCCCCGGCTGTCCGCCACACTTGATATTTTGACTTTGAAGATGTTTAACCATATATTTATAAACTGATACCTGTTTTCACCACCATTTAGTTTATCTAATTTATTGTCATTTTGGGTGGGAGAGTCTTTCTGTTATTATCATTACTAACCAAGTGTATGCAATGTGTCACATCACTGAACCAACACTTCAAAAGGTCAGCACTATGCACTCTTGGGTCATCCATGTTGCACTGTAATGACCATTTATACTTAATTTTTCATTGACTTTCTGTAAGTGTTTAAATTTAAATATAGTAGTTTGTGCTTTTTTAGCCCAAAAATTTATTTTTGGTGTTTGTTTTTTGTTAGAAAGCATTATTTTTTGACATAATTTGGCTTGAGCTTGAATGCTGCCATGTTGTGCAGTTTTGTTCTACAGCATAGCAGTTGCGATGGTGACAACCAGGGTTATGCTTGCTTGTGTCATTAGGAGTTAAGAGTATAAAGGTCGGCTCCATGCACTTCCTGGTATCTAAGATTGGATAACTTTACTTTACTTGTTTAGTGCTTTGCTTTTAAATTTTGATCTGGTTTCTTCACTTCTTGGTTTTCTTTTTTGATTGTAGTAGGCTTTGATAAAAGTTAGAACTGACGTTTTGGTTTCAAACTTTGCTTTTATATTCATATTTCATCTCTATTTCCTTAATTAAAAAGGAATATATGTGCATTTCTCTGAAGGCAGTTAAAACAATTCAAGATTGGTATTCTGTCCTCAAACGTTGTATTAGCTGAGACCCAGCCGTGCAGAGTGTGCGTTGTCCCGCTGGTTGCAGTGAATGTTGACAGATAGCTTTACTCACCCAGGAAGTCAAAGGCTGAGAATCCGCATACTTTAATGTTGGTTTCTGACAAGAACTCATACAAAGTATTAGGATTGGCTAACCAATGACAACTTGAAGTTAGAAAGATGAGAATCTCTTTAACCTAATGTACAATATAGTGGAAGGTAAAACTAAATTGTTGATTCAGTAGGAGAAAGGGAGCTAGGAACATACAGATATACTAGCAAATCGTACTTGTGAAAATTTCGCAATGATATGATGATGAGGGAGAGAAGACCATCACACATTACAGTAAGAAAGGAGATCATTTTAATAAGGAGTGACTTTTGAGAGGACTCAGTATTACAATAGTCAGATGATTAGTATGAGATGTTATTATAGCCACTTACACTTTGTATTGTAAATATTCATAGTGTTGTAACATGAACAGGTTAACAGAACATATTGGATAAGAAAGGAAATGCAGGGCACATGTAAGTCAGTATGTGTGAAGTGTGGCCGTCAGGTAATGTAGTATACCGACATCTATAATAATTGTCGGAAAACGTAATTTGTTGCATAAACGTTATTATCACCGAAAATATTCCTCTGTGTGTAACCTGCAAGTACCTGTACGTTTAACAGGGGTTTCAATGTAACACTGGAAAATGTAGTGTATAAATGGCCAAAGGTAAAAACAGGGCCTGGCAAATAAACTCCAGTGTTATTAAATGCTTGTCGTTGTGACTTGGTGATAGTCATACAATATGCTAAATGAACGGGGAATTGCCATGCCATAATATAAAGGGAATACCTTGCTTTAAGTTGTCAGTGTTATGGAATACCTGTAGATTTTCCGTAGTAATGTTTCTTGTTGTATGGTAGTTTGCTGCTGCTCTTCAGAAAGGTTGTGTGTGTAATTCATTTTTCACTTACTGTCATGGTGCAAGATTTGCTGCGGCTGATCTTCGGATAATGTCGCTCAGTGGCTTGTCAAATGTTGTCTTTGTTATTCTAAAGCATCTTGCCTGTACTGGTTGGTCTGGCATGATGTAGATGTTTCTGCTTCTGTGCATTGGTGTGAATGTGTAGGCCGGTGAGACTGTTTCTGTTTGTCACAGCTAGGCTGTATGTGCCTTTTTTTTTATTGGGAGGCTTACGTTGAAGTGAAGGAAAAAGGAGGTGTAAAATGGTAGTGTCATAATACAGTTTTGGCCAGTAACAAAGTATGTACCGAATAAACATTCAAATAAACCAGCCAATAATTGGTCACATTGAAGAGTTGAAGATAAGCCTAAGACCAAAACTCTGCCAGGAACACGGATTCCTCACTATTGTTGTGGATGGATATAGTAGTTGTGGCAACTGTTGTTTATATCGAGCATGGATGGACTCAAGTGAAATAATATAAGGATATCAAACTAAAAGGAAGGGGGGACAAGAATATACCAAAGCTGGCTACTAACAATATAAATACAGGCACAATTGGGATAAAAAGAAAAACCTTTTCAAGTAGCATGTGCATTGAGTTGTGTTTTGTCTTTCAATGACAAGATTTCTTGCTTGTATTTTAGACAATAGATACGTATTTGGTTTCCAATGTGGCTCTGTTGATAGACTGGACAAATATTTAAGTTCTGAACTTTATTTGGTTATCGACTACTTGTCTTCTTCCAGTTACCACATCTAAACATAATACTAATAACTGTGAAACACACAAGGACTGACTTAAGCTTGAAATTTGTATGCAATGTTCTATAAATTGGTATTCCAAAGTGAACTCTGTATTAGGGGAAACAGTGATTTATTAAAACATGATATCATTTGGAAGATATTGGGAGTTTATATGTTGCAGTCAAGTAACATGATTCATTGCACTGATCAGCATAGAATACATTACAGTAACCTGGAATAATTTCATGTAAAAGTTGTTGCACTTATAATACTAGACTGCATTTCAGCTATGGAATAAAAAATAGCAATTTTTTAAGATTATGAAAGTACCTTAAGATCGTATTGTACAGTCAATCATTTTTCTAATTTTTGTAAAATAAATAATACAGGTTTACACTGGCTCTCTTTTAGGCTCATGCCTATGCATTGATTATCCCAGCAATCCATTGGGACCTACTAGGCTACTGAGCCGAAGGAAATTTCCAGAAGGCTCAGCAGCTGCAGTGACTCTTCCTCAGTGACATCAGTGCACCATTCACCTCTACTGCAATATTACTGATTTCCTTTTTATAGACTATAAACACTTCCATGGTTTATTCAATATATATAAGCCCTATTGTAGCACCCTGGGTATTGACGTGTAATAACAAGTTTCTTTTGACGTTTAGGATTAAGCAATCGTAGGCTCTTCCTTAGAAAGTTCCTTGTGTGTACTGTACAGAATCTTTCAATGTACATTAACAGAGCCCTTTTTCATGATGCACCACTGTATTTATTAGTGACTTCCAGATGGTTTTGGATTGCATTTTTATGGCTTGCTACTCTCCCATGACCTGTGACCTAAGGGATTAACAAGTTTGCAATTTATGATTCACACTGGAATGCCCTTTACATATAATATCTGAAAATGCTTTGCAAACCACAAATCACATCCCACATCTATATTTAGATTTTTTTTCAGCCACTTTGTGATAAGTAAAACACGTTCACACACTCAGGAAACATACTGAAAGCAGCACTAAAACAGCTTTTAATATTCAAAAAGAGTTGAATGACAAAGTAAATTTAGGTTATTTAGATTATATTTCAGGTTATATAATCATCAAGATGCAGTAATTGTTTCAAGAGAGTAAACTTTAATCTAAAAACACATTAGCCACAGCAAGATAAATAAACTTAAAAGCCCTAGTGTTTATAAAACTATATTGGGGAAGATTGTGTTGTCAGATGCATAGTTAGGCCTTCCCAGCTATAAACTAGGCTTGTTTATGAAAAAAAATAATTTAAGTTAAACCCAAAGTAAAAATCAAAATCTTAAAAAAATAGAGGTAAATATATGATAATACTGTATGTGCCAAAATAAAGCAAAAGGCAGGAGAAATAATGCAAAGATGATTATCTAGGGTGTTTTTTCAGCAGAAGGTAGATGACATAATGGATAAATGAAGAATGTTCACTTTATATTTGTTTCTGGTTACATTTAATTAACTGGGAGGCAGCAGAATTTTGCAGTGGTAAATCCCACTGTCTCAGAGATCCAGTACCACAGGATTCAAATCCCATTCCCAGTTATTACAGTGCCAAAAAGTATTCACCCCCTCAGAAGTTTCTCATTTTTATTGCTTTACAACATTAAATCATAATGAAATTAATTTGACACTGATCAACAGAAAGTTACTCTTTAATGTCAAAGTGAAAACAGATCTCTGCAAAGTTGTGTAAATTAATTAAAAACGATCACTTAAGTAAATGCCCCCTTTAATATGACACATCTAAATCCTCACTGGTGCAGCCAATCTGGTTTTAGATGTCACATGGAAATCACCTGTCTATAGTGAAATGGATTTCAGTTTATTAAAGTATAAAAGCACATGAGTCTGGAAGGCCCAGCTTGTGATGAGTCAGAATGATGGGCTAGACTACACTACACTAAAAAGATAAAAGAACACTCCAAGAAGCTCCGTGAAAAGCACAAGTCAGGAGATGGGAAGAAGAAAACATCCTTGGATTCCAGTTAAATCAGTTTGTGACAGCCCAGGGTGTCCGCAGCTGGCATCAATCCCATGAAGCGGGGTCATTGATAGTCACGTCCAAGGATGAGCCGGGCTATGAGGACACATAACCCATAGCAATGGATACTGTAAAGTGCTAAGTGCTTTTATTTACACAAAGTGTGCCAAATCCAAAACAAAGTGCAGTACACTTCATGAGATAAATAATTAAATAATCCATAAAATAGTGTTACTTATAAGGGATAAAATAAACAAATAGTCCAATAAATAAAATCAATAAGTGAGTGGTAAACTCCACGTTATACCTTTTTTTGCCTTTTCCTCATCAGTACCTTTGGAAATTCCCTTAGATGCAACACACTGCATCCCCATGATCTGCCACCTCTTCTGATACTTGCAGACCTGAACTACCACCTCCATTGGTACCCACAGTTCCCAGGGCAACATGCCCATTTTTGGGTGCCGCTATGTCGGAACCCCTTCCTTCCTTCAGCTCTGTGGCCTCATGCCCTCTCAACATCTCCCTTTTTGGCTCTTCGCCCAATGAGAACACTTCCACCTCTCTTGGAGCTCTCACTTAGTCCCCTGCACTGCTTTCTACAATTAATCAGCAGGACAGAAGCCTCTCAGTTCATCCTACTCCTTTGCTATTCTAGTTGGGTTCTCATTATATTCATGTGGGAGCAGCAAATCCCAGTTACTACCCATAGAGTGCCAATGTTGAGCAGCTGACACATAAAACAATCAGTGTGTCTCAACACTGTACACTCTGCCATACCCCAGCTTCTCAGCTGCACCCACACCCACAGAGCCAGAGCCGCACTTTAATTAAAACCAGCACACTTTCATGGACCTCTAACACACCTCACCACACAGTAATTAAGAAATGGAAGGAGTATGACATAGCTGTAAACCTGCTTAGAGAAGGCTGTCACAAAAACTGAGAGATCATGCAAGAAGAAGACTAGTGAAGGCCACCATGAAACCTATGAAGGAGTTACAAGCCATAGTGGATAAGTTTGGAGAGTTTGTGATTGTGGATACAACTATTGCCTGCTTCACTAGTAACAACTTTGTGGAAGAATGGCAAAGAGAAAAAAAAAGCTAGAGTTTGCCAGAAGACACGGGATAACCTCTGAAATCAGTCAGATGATACCAAAATTGAGCTTTCTGGGAAGCTGGGTGGTGGCAGCATGATGCTTTGGGATGCTTCTCTGCAGTTGGCTCTGGAAGGCTTGTAAGTGTACAGGGTAAAATTAATTCTGCAAAATACTAGGAAATACTGGAGGAACACCTGATGCAGTCTGCAAAAAAGCTGCACCTTGAGAAAATATTTGTTTTTTCAGCAAAACAACAATGCCTAAGCATAAAGCCAAAGCTACATGTGAATAAATTAAAAACAACAATGTTAATTTCCAGGAGTGGCAGAGTCAGAGTCCAAATCTCAAGCCAATTGAGAATTTGTGACTGGACTTAAAAAAGGATGACAACTCTCAATCCTATGCAACCATACAGAAGTTGGGCAGTTAGTAAAGAAGAATGGGGAAAAAATACAATATCCAGATGTGCAAAGCTGACTTAATGGGGGTGAATACTTATGCAAACAATTATTTTCTGTTTCACATTTGCAATATATTTTGACCACTTTTTAGAGATCTGTTTTTACTTTGACATTAAAGAGTCTTTTCCTCTAAAAATCCTCTTTGGTTCAATGTTTTGTAATGGTAAAATGTGAAAACTTCCAAGTGGTAAATACTTTTATTGCACTGTATCTGTAAGGAGTTTCATGAGTATGTGGGGTTTCCTCCAGTTATTTACAACACCCCAAAGACATAAATATCAACACTAGAATCCCTGAAGCCTACGAAAAAAGACTTGCCTCGCATTTCCTGTCATTCTATATTTACATAGATCATGGTAGATACAGAACACACATGAAATGCATGTGTTCCAAATAATGATACTGTATATTATTTACCCTATACAACTCCAGGCACCTCACACTGAGATAAACAGACTTGAGCTGGGAGAACTTTTTGCCCAAGTTGAGCTCTATTTTTGGGATGGGATAGCAGGCTGCTTGTTGCTTCTGCTGTTTGACACATTCATAAAACAAAAGACACTAATGGAGAGGTATGAAAGAATTTAAGGTGGCTTGGCGTTACAACTTTTTTCGTAGCCTTCAGGGATTCTAGTGTTAAGCCCAGTGAGAGTGTGCATACAGCTTTTGCATGAATGTGGCCTCTGCGGTGAACTAGAACCCCAATTCAGTTTTATTCCTATCATGCTGTCAGATAGGCTCAGGTACTCTGTGATCCTAGAATTAAGGATTAAACAAGGATCTTAGAATTAAGGACCCTAGGATTAAGTGAGTTTGAGAATGTTATGTTATGATTTACTGTGATTAGTTTTATCATGCTTTTTAGATTGCTTATTCTTGTGTCTGTACTATCAGTCATTCAACTCCCTGTTGCCAACATCAAATCCAAACAGTGTCAGTAAATGATTTACACATTCATTGAATTATTTTGTGTGTAAAATTCCTAACTTCTTGCATTATCCAGCTCCTATAGTACATGTGGCTTTTTTGCAGCAAAAAGCAATCTTTCCAACTAAGGAACTGAGAAAACAATCTCAGCTTGCTTACACTCTTTTATTTATGTATGCCTCGTGTGAAAATGAAAACAGAGAAGATGTAAGAATGGTTAGGGTTCCAGTCATGTATTTCCATTTTATGATCATCTCACTGGGAGTAATCCCATTTGGATATTTAAGAATGCATGTAGAATGAGCTATTCATTAAGGTGCAGAGGGTGATGCTGTGGTGTTTTCTTGAGAAAGTCCTGGTTGACAAAATGTCTACTGCCTATTTAAGCTCCAGTGACCAGAAGGAATGCAGATGAGATGGAATGGAGATGACATTAGTTGTCCTGAGGAGGGACTTCCTCATGCTTGGGGAGAGGACCAGACACGGTCTATTAATGTCAGCGCAATTGCCCAATCCCTTCTCTCTTTTTCCTTTTCTCTGTCTTTCTCTCTTTCAGGCCACACCTGAGTAGTAGCAAGCGGAAGCACAGAGCAGCGGCGTCTCCCACAAGCATATAGCTCTTCGCAAACACCCAAGTAAGTTCAATTGAAGTAAAGCCGACAGCTGACCAGGTGAAATAACTGGCAGTGAGAAATCAAAGTTGATTGCTCAGCGGGTGGTCGAAACTCAAAGCGGTCTCTTAGTGATTCAGCTGAACACGGAAAACGCAGAAGCACCGAAGTTACTACAAAAATGGAGTAGAAGATATCAGTGCTAAACGTAAGTTCTATCTGCTCTCTGCCCGTTGAGGGCACATTTATATGTTGTGTGTCCTGCAGCATGTACAGTTCAGGTTTTCCGGATGACAGTGTAGATAGCTTCACCTGCCAAAAGTGTTTAGTTAATTTAGAGTTGGTCGGGAAAATACCCAAATTGGAGAACTGCGTTAGGAACCTGATAGCAATTAGGCAAACCGAAAATTGGATCAACTCAGTTTGTTTAGACAATTCAGCTACTTCTGATTTGGCTTCAGTCTCTCCAGGTCCCAGTGTAGTCAGTGCGCGGCTAAAGTCAGCAGCACCAATTTAACCAGAGGGCGAGTGGGTAACAGTAAGACGGTGGTCTAAGATACCAAAATTTAGTCCCTCGGCACTCAGGTCACCAATTTTGACCCAGAACAGATTCTCAGCACTCCGCAGCGCGCCTGTGGAAACTGAGAATAAGAAAGTGCTCATAATTGGCAATTCCATAGTGCATAATTTTAGAATTCCAAACTATGTTAAACCAGCAGTTAATGTTAAATGCCTCGCAGGGGCCAAGAATTCTGGCATAGAGGCCGCATTGGACTGTGTCGCCGACGATGAAGTATCTACCTTATTGCCGGATGTCGGCACTAATGATATTTATTTACAGCAATCTGAGGTATTAAAGAAGAACTTCATCTCTCTATGCACCAAAGCTAAAAGAAAATGATTAAATTTAGTTGTATCTGGCCCCTTACCAAGATTATATAGAGGAGATGTGATTTATAGCAGATTGCATTCCCTTCACTGCTGGCTGGAAACCTGGTGTGCAAATAATAGCATAGTGTTTGTGAATAATTGGCATGATTTTTGGGGAAGGCATGGATTTTTCAAAAGAAATGGTCTTCATCCTAACTGGAGGGGATCTTATGTATTATCCCATAATATAGCAGCAAAACTGCCTGGCTGACTGATTAGAGCACCATCCAGGCCGCAGTCATGTGATCTTAAATCACAGGCTGTTGTTTATCCCACCTGTTACTATCCTGAAGCTGTTACCCATAATCCCTGTAAATTTAGTCTTGATGCAAACCTTAAATTACTTGATAACCAAAAAATAAGGTGTATAATTAGACCAAAGGATAAAACCAGACCTTCCAACAGGGGCATCTGTAATAGAAATTTACTTCAAATTAAAACAAAAAATATATCACCAGTTCATAAAAAAGCATGCAGTTTTAAATGCTGTTTATTGAATATTCGCTCCCTTGGCAGTAAAGCTGTTTTGGTAAATGATATTTTATTAAGGACAAAATCTGATCTGTGTCTTCTCACTGAAACCTGGCTTAGTAAATGTGACACTGTTCCCCTAGCTGAGGCGTCACCAGATGGGTACTCGTTCCTTCATAAGTCTAGAGATTCTGGTCGAGAGGGAGGCCTTGGAATAATTAATTGTAACAAAACGCAAATCACGTCTAAAAATGTAGGCGACTTTACATCCTTTGAGGCATTCATTTTAAATATTAAAACAGATTCCAACATAATTATAGAGCTAGTCTACAGACCACCAGGGCCATATTCATTGTTCATGACTGAATTTAGCAACCTTTTATCTGATTTGGCTATAAATTATGATCACGTAGTACTGATGGGGGATTTAATGTACACATTGATGTGGAAACTGACAGTTTTAGCAAATGTTTTACTTATTTGTTAAATTCAGTAGGATTTTGTCAGATTGTCAAAGGTCCAACTCATAATCATAACCACACAATAGATTTAATTATAACTTACAAAGTTGAAATTCAAAATTTAAATATTATTCCATTAAATGAAGTTATTTCCAATCACTACTTAATTACATTTGATTTAGTCCTGCCCTTGCCAACGCACTCACAGATTAAAACAAAGACAGTGCGACATCTAGATTGTAATTCTGCTTCAAAAGTTATAGATACTTTGAGTAAGTTGAGTACAATTGTGGAAAACCATTTAGATTAGTTAACATCAAATGTAAACATGGAAAACAATTTAGATCAACTAATATCACATTATAATGTGACCTTGAAAGATGCTCTGGACGCAGTGGCTCCCCTTAAAACAAAACTGATCAAAGCACATAGGAACTCTCCCTGGTTTAATGAAAAAACTCGAGCTCTTAAATTAGAGTGTTGAAAACTGGAGCACAGATGGAGAACAACAAAGCCGCATGTCTTTCAAATTGCATGGACAGAGAGTGTTAAAAATATAAAAAAGCTCTCTTTAAAGCTCGCTCAGAATACTAGTTTACAATAATAGATAGATCCTCGAGTACTGTTTAGAACAGTTGCTAAATTCACAAATGGGAATTCAGATCTACAGTACAAAATACCAACAGATGTTAGCAGTTCAGACTTTATGAACTTCTTCAATGAGAAAATTAAAAATATAAGATCCCAGATCTCAGCATCACAGTACAAACCGCATACTAGCTTAGAAGACCCTGCCTCACATTGAATTCAGCACTTTAGTAATTTTAATCCATGTAACAGAGCAGGAAGTCTTAACTTTAATTTCTAAAATGAAACCCACTACTTGTTCCCTAGATCCAGTGCCAACAAAACTAGTAAAAAAGTGCAATGGATGTTCTTGCAGTGCCTATTCTAAACATTATCAATAGTTCATTATTACATGGCACAGTACCTGATGCACTAAAAGTGTCAGTCATTAAACCGTTACTTTAAAAGTCAGACCTAAACCCACACATACTAAATAATTATAGGCCTATTTCAAATTTAATTTCTCTCTAAAATACTAGAAAAAGTAGTCGCCAATCAGCTTCAGTCACACCTTATGCATTACAATTTATTTGAGAAATCCCAAACTGGTTTCCATGATGGTCATAGTACAGAAACAGCACTAATGCGAGTTGTAAACAACATTTTGATATCCTCTGATGAAGGAAACTCCACTGTACTTATGTTGTTAAACTTAAGTGCAGCATTTGCCACCATCGACCATTCTATTTTATTATTTTAAACAAATGATCTGCACATGTTGTTTGAAGTCCTTATTTTTGAGTTTCAACTTTCTGGACTTTAACCCCATGCCTGATTGTTTTCTTTGGGTCATTTGCATGTTCTTCCTGTATATGTATGCAGTGTTGTGCAAGTTCATACCTCACATGAAGTAGCTCAAAGTTCAGTTCACACAGATTAAAATGAATACATTCACGTTCAGAATTCACCGTTTCAATTTTGAACTAATTCATGTTCAGTTCATTTTGTATTTTTTAAGGAGTGACAATAAATGACCCATGACTTTACTTTTTTCAATTTTGCATGCCTTATATTAGGCTATTACAGTGTTCTTGAATACAATACAATAATTATGAAGACTTTTTTTTTTAAATACACTTTATTGAGTTATACCCAGCAACAAATGTGTATAACCATATATGCTAATATCCTCCCTGTCAAAAAAGAAATTAAATAGATGCAAGTATACTTGTAAATTACCGTTCTATTTCCAACCATGTGACACAAACGGTGACTGTGGAACCAGCGTATAGGTGAATTAACCTATTACACTGCTGGTCAAAATTCGCGTCACATATTGCATGTCTAACGGGGAAAAATATAAAGTGCCCTCGCGAAGTACGTTTTCCTAAAAGCGAAAGCAGAGCTTCACTGCGTGCTCGTGTCAGCAGATGTGCAGCTTAAGCACAAGCAGGCAAACAGAGAGTGCCTATTGCATTTTACGTTATTTTTTCTGAATGCAAATAAATGACAAAAAATTCGTATACATAAAAATATACATAAAAATCCACTATTTGTGCTTATCCGAATACTGTATTTGGATTCAGCTCCACCCCCTACATTACAGGGTAAGGCAAAATGTTTAATCTGTACCTAAACCAAATCCAGAATGTCACATAAAACTGAACTAGCTCACGTTCAAGTTCTTCACTTGCAAATATGTTACGTTAAGTTCACCGTTCTTAGAAAAATGAGCTTGTTCAATGAATACGCTCTTTTGAACTAGTTCATGCACAACACTGTATGTATGCATGAGTTTGAGTAGTTTTTTCCTCCCCCAAAAGATATTTGAAAAAGCTTAACTGGACTGAGTGTGGTTGAGTGTATGAGTGAGCCCAGTGATGTACTGGCAATCCTTTCCAGGGCAATTTACTACCTTTTGTCTGATACTTCTGGGATAGTGAGTAGACACAAGCAAACCTTAATTGGATTAATAAAGAGTCAAGTCCTTTTTGAGAATTTTCTTCTTGTCACTCAGCAACACCTATTTTTATTTTTTAAATATAATGCCTTTCTTTTCTGCTTGCACAACCAAAAGCATTTTCCCCATTAGATTTTGAGTTTTTGTTCTCTCTTCCTGTATTTCTTTTCCAATATTTACTCCACCTTTAACATCTTATATTTGAATAGCACATGTTAAAAGGTCAGAAAACTGTATATACAGTCAGGTCCACAAGTATTTGGACAGTGACACAATTTTCATAATTTTGGCTCTGTATCCCACCAAAATGGATATGAAATAAAGCAATCATTATGTGAAGTGTAGACCCTAGGCTTTAATTTAAATTGTTTTAACAAAAATATCGTATGAGCCGTTTAGGAATGACAACCATTTTTCTGGATAGCCAAACCCCCATTATTAGGGGCTCAAGAGTATATGGAAATTTGACTGACAAGATGTTCCATAGCCAGGTGTGAGTAGGTCCCTCATTATTTCATTAACTATTAAGCAGATTAAAGGTCTGGAATTGATTCCAAGTGTGGAATTTGTATTTGGAAGCTGTCACTGTGAATTCTCAATATGAGGTCCAAAGAGCTGTCCATGTAAGTAAAAACAGTCCATCAATAGGATGGGAAAATAAAACATAACCTTTAGAGAGAAAGCAAAAAACACGAGGAGTGGTCAAACCAACCATTTGGTACATTCTTAAAAAGGAGGAACACACTGGTGAACTCAGCAACACCAGAAGGTCTGGAAAACCTTGAAAGGCAACTGTGCCAGATAATTGCAGAATTCTGTCCTTAATAAGGAAGAACCCCTTCGCACCATTTAGCCAAACCAAGAACGCTCTCTGGGAGGTAGACCCAGAGAAGACTTTGTGAAAATAAAGACAGAGGGTGTGCCACAAGGTCCAAACCACTGGTAAACCTCAAGCATAGGAATACAGATTAGACTTTGCCAGAAAACATTTTTTAAAAGCCTGTCTTGTTCTAGAACAATTTTCTTTGGACTAAAGAAACTAAGATTAATACAAAGCAGAATGATAGAAACAGAAGAGTATGGAGGAGAGAAGAAACTGCTCATGATCCAATGAATACCACATCATCATGTTGGAGGCAGTTTTATGGCCCGATGATGCATGGCTGCGCATGGAAGTCAGTCGCTGATGTTTATTGATGTTATGACTGCTGGCAGAAGTAGCAGGATGAAGTGTATAAGGCTATATTATCTGCTTAGATTTATCCAAATGCAGCAAAACTGATAGGGCAATGCTTAACAGTAGAGATGGAAAACAAGCCAAAACATACTGCAAAAGCAAATCAAGTGCTGATCAAAGCAAAGAAGTCAAATATTCTTCAATAGCCAAGTCATTCAAATGACCTCAACTCAATTGGACATGCATTTCAGATGCTGAACACAAAACTAATGGCAGAAAGTCCAACGAACAAGCAGCAACTGAAGACAACTGCTATAAAGGCCTGGCAAAGCATCACTAGAGTGGAAA
Source organism: Erpetoichthys calabaricus (assembly GCF_900747795.2). NCBI lineage: Eukaryota > Metazoa > Chordata > Cladistia > Polypteriformes > Polypteridae > Erpetoichthys > Erpetoichthys calabaricus. The sequence goes on from NC_041398.2 coordinate 46,280,872, forward strand.
CCCAGCACTTGGAGATGGCCATTGGTTTAGACTTCAGGCAGACATTGACTGTAAAGGATTTTCAACCAAATACTGAAAAAGATTTAGGATTATGTTAGTTTGTCCAAATACTTTTGAACCACTGAAAATAAGGGAACCATGTATAAAAATAGTCTTTTCTAAATAGCTCATACAATATTTTTGATAAACGCCCTGAATTAAAGCAATCATATCTTGATAGCTTTATTTCAAATCCATTGTGGTGGTGTAAAATTATTATAATTGTGTCACTGTCCAAAAACTTACGGACCTGACTTTATAAACACAGAAGTAAAGTGAATTGAAAGTCAAATTATTCTTAAGAAGAAATCTAAACATTTCCCGTAGTTGTGAATTTCTCTCAAAGTATTTTAGAAAGTTTTATGAATTCATTGCATAAACAAAACAGAAAATTTCACTCAGTGGGAACCTGTTAAGGCAATTGAGTAAGAATTGAGTAACAAATTACCATAATATTCATTCATTTGGATGTGTTGATTTTATTATTTTTCAATTTTGCTTATTCATCTATTTCATATATCCATCTTTTCTTTTTCACAATCTCAGCCGCTGGTAATGATTACAAAAAAAAATTAAATTGATTCACTGTACATTAAAATATTCTGGAAACATGTCTCCTTCCATTTGCTGCCCTTCAATCAATAGGTCAGTGGGGAACATTATAACTGAGCAAATCAGGGAAATTAATAAGAACAATTCCATCTTTTTTAAATCATTCAGGTCAGTATGAGATTTTTGCATAATTCAAACCCAAAAAGGTCAGTAGGCTTCCTAGGAAAAGTAAGTTAATAGGCTAAATTTAAGCTCTCTGTCAAAAGTAGAACTGTAGGAAATTTTCAGACCCCGAATAGCTCAATGGGAAACATATTTCCCTTGTAAATCTAGTAGTTTGGAAAGTATTTGTATGAATAAAACAGGACAGTAGGAAGTACCCCAGCTGTTTAAATAAGGCAGTAGAGAAGAATGTGTATTCTTTCAAGTAAGTGGGTCTAAAGGAATTCCGCTGTTTCTATAAATCAGTTAGGTCAATAAGAGATGGTAGGAACTGTTGAAATCATAGACTTCATTTAGAATCTATTTGCACTTCTGCATTTGCAGTGATCTACAGGATGCATAGTGGCAACGTTAATCAAACTGATCAGAAGGAAAGAAAACCCCTCTTTTATATGTCAGGTTCATCCTCACTGATACTCCAATAAAAGTTGGCTATTTTTATTTGGGTTAAAAAACTAGATCAGTAGGGTTTGATACAGTTGTCTGTCATGAGTTGATCAGTAGGAAATTTCCCAGCTCTCTAAATAGGTCAGTAAGAAACATGTTAGCTTTCCAATCTAAATCAAGTAGGTCAGAAATATTTGGGATTAGTAAATCCAGCAACCCAGCAAAAAATGCATCCTTTATAAATCAAATTTGTCAGCAAGAAAAATGGTGAACTTCAAAACAAGAAGAAGCATTAGACTATTTTCAGGATTGTAAATCAAATGGCCCATCATGAAAGGTAAAAAAAAAAAAAATCCCTGTCAGTAGAAAATATTAAACTCTGCTATCCAAGGATCTAGTGATGCTTTGCCACTTTTTTGATATAGTCTTCATCTTTAGAGTAAAGTACAGTAGGTGTGTCAAGAATCACCATTCTAATTGGCATGAAGTTCAGTGTGGCAGGGTATGTATACAGTTAGTTTTGCATATTTGGTATACTTACAAACACCAGTAGAGCGCCAAACATGTGTACTGAAGTAAAAATGATTTGGGGATGCTTGTACACATGACAGTTTTATATCAGTATGTTGTACAAGATGCTTTCAATTTACCAGTCCACATACAGTATACTTTATATTCCTCCTCACCTACAGAAGATGCTCTGGATAGTGACTAAAAGAATGAGACTATAAGTTCATGTGGTCTGCACAAGGTTGCAGGGTTCCCTCTATGTGATAGAATGAATTTCAGCACTGTGCAAGAAGTTTGGCATATGACATTGATTGTGTTATACCGGCCGCAAGCATCCAAAGTCACATAGCTGGACTGTGGCATAGACCTGGTACCACCTGCTTTTTTAGCTCTGGCAGACTTCTCAGAATTGCCTGCTGGCAATAAAGTTAGTGAGCAACTTAAAGGTTGTGTTCAACAGACCAAGAGATGCATTGTATGTGGAGTCAAGAAATTGTGATGAGAGTCAATATATAACACTTTGAGATGCTGTTGTCTAAAACCAGACAGAAAAACCGTGAACAAAGCCTAAATGAAAATTGTCAAAAGCCATTAATCAAAGGATAAGCTGTCGCCAGAACCAAGATGCTAAAATAGTAAAGAAAATCAAGAAATGGAATTCATTGAGTCATTTCCTGGAAAAGCATCATGACGTGGCATAGAGTGCTACTTGGGAGGCGACTCCTATGGGTTAGTGTGTTGCGTGTCCTTGCTATCCAGTGGAAAAAATGTATTTGATAGAAAACAATTCTAACAAGGTGTCCCAATTTACCACAGATGTATAGGAGAGAACTGAGGTGGTTTGGGACAACACCCAAGACATGTGGCCTGGAAGTATCTGTGAATTCGTCAGGAGATGGGCTTGTCTGGCTCAGCATATTGCAGCCACAACCCTCACAGAGATAAAAAGAGTAAAATCACAGAGAATTGTTTCTTAGCCATGCCCAAATGATCTTTGCTATTTTACCCTTTTGTACATTAAAACACTGATTTATATTCAGAAGAATTTAATTTAGTCATATATACATTGTCATGTTTGGGTCACTATGTTGCACAGGAGACTGGAAAAAGGGAACAGGATTCCAAGGTAAAAATAATTATTGCTGAACTGGCAGGTACAAACACAAGATCCTTTCTAGATGGGGTTTATCAACAGCAGAAAAGCACACAGGAAGTGACTGTCAAGAATGGTGCTTCAGCTCCCGTCTCCAGTTCAAAAGAGAACTCATCAAGAAGGTTCAATGGCTCGGAAGTAACAACTGGAAGAGGGAGAGGGGACAGGAAAGTGGGCCATTAGATCTTTTAAATGTTCCAAACCTCGTGTGAGAAGCACATCATGCAGAAAGCCTGCAACTGATCCTGCAAAGGGGACAGGTAAGAGTGTGTTTGTTTCCCATTGAAATACTGTTTAAGAGGGAGTTTCTGAAGGGCAGCTGTGTTTCTTTGCCAAAGTTTTACTGTTAAGAGCGGTGACACCGGTCAAGTTTTGAACACCACAGTTTTTTCAGTTTTTATGAAAATGCACAGATGTCGTAATGTTTCATGAAGTCAAGGCGTAGAACATATAAGCAATGGCAAATAAAAAAATAAGTCAAAAGAAAATGAAGTGTACAGAATTTTATTCAAATTTTTGATTAATCAAAGTATCCACCTTTTTCTGACTTAACAGGCAAACTGTTTTACCCTTTTGATTCAGAATGCCAGTCATTCTGTGCAAGTCATCAACTCTGCCTCCAGCACAAGAACCCAAGACCATCATACTTCCTCCTCCATGCTAGATGGTTAGTGTCACACACTGAGGAACCATCCTTTCACCAACTCAACAGCAAACAAAAATACTGCGTGATGAACCAAAGATTTCAAATAGGGATTCATCAGCCCATAAGGCTTTCTCCCAGTCTACAGTATTTCAAGGCCCTATTTTGTCCTATAAGGAATGGCTTTCTTACTGTCACTTGCCCCATTAAACCTGCAGAACAAAGTTTCCTCTTCACAATAGAAACTGAGACTTGCCTTTTTCAACCACTGTTAACCATTAGGTTATGACTTTGGGTCTGCCAAATGTCTTCCAGTTTCCAATTGCATTTGGACTGTGTTGGACACATCGATTTATTTTGCAAATTCTCTAAATGAAAGGTCTATACTTTTAAGGGTAATAATGACAATTAATGATAATTAATTTCTGTTTTCTTGCCATTATCACTGTAATTTACAACATTCTATAGTGTATTATTGTTCAAGTAGTACATCAGAGGGTGTAGTAACACAGTCTTTTCCAACTCTGCTTTAAGACAGACAGAGGAATTTTAAGTAATCAACAGAGGGTGGGACACCTGTAGGCAATTGTATATTGTATATATATTTTTATTACTTATTTTTTTAGTTACTTATTATTTGACTGATACCTTTATCCAAACAATTTGCAACATCTAAGATACAACTGGGGCATAGGCAGATGAAGTGAGTTGCTCCCAGTCAGACTGTGTCAGTAGCAAGATTTGAACCCACAACCTCAAGGTTTGAAGTTCTAGGTCCTTAACCAGTACACCACATTAACAGCCAATAATATTAGCCTTTGGTGTAAAAAAAACCTACCATAAACTGCAAATATTGTATACAAAAAGTAGTTAGTTACATGGTATTTCTGATGCACCCATTTAACTGATGGCACTATAACAGAGACTCATTGTGTTACTCGAGTGTAGCTGGGTTACAAAGGTAGTTTTTACACAATAATAAAATTAAAGAGTAAACCAATTAGGTTTACTGGTTGGGTTTTTACACTATTTTTGAAAGAAAGAAAGAAAGAAAGAAAGAAAAAGAAAGAAAGAAAGAAAGAAAGAAAGAAAGAAAGAAAGAAAGGTCATATACAACATGCACTGCCTTAGAAACATAAAGCAGTATTGTTGAACACACCATTCAGTATAGTCTTTGTTTTTGGTCCTCTATTCTGACAAACAATAAAGCACCATAAACGCTCATTAACTTTTACCAAAAAGTAATACAGCTAGTCTGCAACCACTCATAGTTTTCAGTAGATGATGTTTTATCTTTGTTTGTTGTTGGAATTGTACTTGTGTCACTAAAGGCATGTAAGAATTTCATTGTATTGTGTGCATGTGATAATAAACATAAACTTTAATTTGTTTAGCAATATAATTATAGTATATGATTCTCTATTCAAAAGAAATTGTACAATAATTTTTTAAATACTGACATTGTGTATTGTAATATTTTAATAACTGTCACTTTATTATTATATAACTTAGTAAATATTATGAACAATTATAAACAATGAATCTCTTCTTCAAGAGCTGCTGTTTTATTTGCTGGACCAACAGTAGAAACAAACTACAAATATCTGACTTTTTCTAGTTTATGAGAGCACACTGGGTGATTGGCAATATTTGGTTGAAGCTCTGCAATGGATTACCCTTTTCTACAGTGATTAGCCTACAAAGACCCCTTTTTCCACTGAATGAGAACATACAATGTACTTTTGTAAAAGCCAGTGTGGGATATTCAGGATGGAAGTATGGGGATGTCTGTTTCTTTCAAGGATCATCACTCCTGCTTTAATGTTTAAGTGACAGCAGGGGCATGAGTGACATATTATCTGGGAAAAAGCAATTCACGACAGGGAGCCTGTTCTGCATTTCCCATAGCATTTGACAGAGTCTACATGTGAAAATTGGTTTCAGAATTCTACTTACAAATAGAGGTTGTCATGTGGGGGGAAATCTGTGACTTATTATTTTTTTATAATATTAAGAGTAACTAGATTATCATCAATAGATCAATAGATTATCAAATCAACAATTTAAGATCTTCAGTCATCTAATCATAATTTTTGTAGAAATGTAAAATGGACTCATTTGATTCTGGGTAAACTACAGCCCATAGGGCTGCTAAACATGTTCAAGATCATTCTAAAATGTTTTCTATGTACAGATTATTTAAAAAGGCACAAATGAAAGGTTTGTGTTTCAGCAGTATCAGAGTTAACGAAACGCTTGCTTAATCATACTTCTGGGATATGTATTCCAGGATTTGGAAAACAACTTAAAATGTTGACAAAATATATTAGGACACTGGGAGAGCACAGTGGTTGTCACCTCTGCCTCACATAGTCAAGCAGGTTACATTTCTTCCCAAGCTTGCATTTGTTTTCCAACCTCTCCCAGTTACATGTATGCTCGTTTAACTGGCAACTTCAAATTGCCCCAGAGTAGGTGTGTATACAACAATGATCTGCCTTGACATGGCATCATATTCAGGCTTAGTTCCTGTTTTTCTCAGAAAAAAACTAGAACCTAGCAGAGGAATAAGTGGGTTCACAAAGTGGATGGTGTTCACCTAAATAATATGATTCTGGCTCTAGTAAAATATCTGCTTTCTGATGAGCAGATTGAAGTTTGAATGGCTAAGTATTAGATATTAAAAAATCATTCTTTGATTACAATACCTTACATTTTCTGCATTTTTACAGTAAGTAAGTTCTGCTAAGACAATTGGTCTTCAGAATGGATTTAAAATCCAGGACTGTTGGCAACAGTACTAGTTAAATTATTATAAGGTTTGTGGTAAGAAGTCAAGCAAAATGACTCCTTTATTTGGCTAACTAAAGAGATTGCAATATGCAAGCTTTAGAGGCAACTCAGGCCGCTTCTTCAGGCAAGATGTAGTTAATTATCGGTTACAATTTCACAGTACAGGATTTCAGTCATTCGCATAGTATATTGCATATGTCATCGTTGTCTGTTAAGATGTCTGTTAGACCAGCACAGTATCATACAGCACACAGGGAATAAGACCACCTCGACCATGGGGTGACACATTATAAAGCCTGATGGCTGAGGGTAGACATGACCTGACAAAGTCCTCCAACACAGTTGTCTCAGTCTGTTACTGAACAGTAGTCAATTGGGGAACCATGAGTATATAAACCTAGTTACCAAACAAATGTCCTTTACCTTGACCAAAACATTATTTAATGTTCTACGGAAATTTCAGAAAATCTCTTCTGCCACCTGAAAAATCCAATAAGAGGTTGTAGATTACTTACAAGGGAGAAGTCTTCCAAATATGTCAACCATTCAAAGCAGTTCATAGAAGTAAGGGTTATGCAACAAGAAGATACCAAATCAAATCATTTTATAACGCAGCATGTTGTATCAGCTAAGGCATGGCACACAAGTTAAGAAACAACTGCTTTGACCTAAGGAATGATAACAAATCATTGCAGTTGGACTTGAGGTCTTAGAAAGGACTCTGATCCTGGAGGGTGACAGTAGCTGCAGCTTTTCCTTCCTGCAATTTTCTTAATCAGTGACCAATTTCTGCTGTTAATTGACTTAAAAAACAAGGAAATTGAAATGAAGGGAAATTAAGACTCAGTTCTCTAAAGTGTCTCTTTTTTCTTTAAATGGCAGCCAATCAAAAATGACATGTGAAGTGAGTCAACATATAACCAAGTAAGGGCCTCAAATTTTAACGAATTCCTCTCCAACCAATTTCTTAATTAGAAGCTGATTCTTGTTAATTAAACCCATTATTTAATTCCAGGGCTCATTGATGCTCTCATTCCGCCACAGACATTTCCAACCCTGATTTTCTTTTTTCTAAGAGCACCATCAACATGTTTTGTGGACCTGAACAGGTCAACATTACTGAGAACTTCACCTCTCTTTATTTTCAGATATTGCATGATGGTCAAAGGTTAGCTGGTTATGTGCTGGCATTATTGTTTGGCTGCTAAGGATAAAAGAAACAATTAAAGGGCCTTAGTCTTATATAGCAAGTCATTTAAAGTTAAGGCAAAAGAAGTTGATTAGCTGCAAAAACTGGTCACTAATTAAGAAAATGATTAGAATGGAAACCTGGAGCCACAGAAGTGCTCCAGGACCAGAGTAGATAGACAGATAGATAGATAGATAGATAGATACTTTATTAATCCCAAGGGGAAATTCACATACTCCAGCAGCAGCATACTGATAAAAATAAAAAAAAAATAAAAACATTACATTAAAGAGATAAAAATGCAGGTATAACAGACAGTAACTTTGCATAATGTTAACATTTAACCTCCTCGGGTGGAATTAAAGAGTCGTATAGTGTGGGGGAGGAACGATCTCCTCAGTCTGTCAGTGGAGCAGGACAGTGACAGCAGTCTGTCGCTGAAGCTGCTCCTCTGTCTGGAGATGATACTGTTTAGTGGATGCAGTGGATTCTCCATAATTGATAGGTAGGAGCCTGCTCAGTGTCTGTCGCTCTGCCACAGATGTCAAACTGTCCAGCTCCATGGCTACAATAGAGCCTGCCTTCCTCACCAGTTTGTAGAGGCGTGAGGCGTCCTTCTTCTTTATGCTGCCTCCCCAGCACACCACTGCGCAGAAGAGGGCACTCGCCACAACCGTCTGATAGAACATCTGCAGCATCTTATTGCAGATGTTGAAGGATGCCAGCCTTCTAAGGAAGTATAGTTGGCTCTGTCCTCTCTTGCACAGAGCATCAGTATTGGCAGTCCAGTCCAGTTTATCATCCAGCTGCACTCCCAGGTATTTACAAGTCTGCACCCTCTGCACACAGTCACCTCTAATGATCATGGGGTCCAGGAGGGGCCTGGGTCTCCTAAAATCCACCACCAGCTCCTTGGTTTTGCTGGTATTCAGGTGTAGGTGGTTTGAGTTGCACCATTTAACAAAGTCCTTGATTAGGTTCCTATACTCCTCCTCCTGCCCACTCCTAATGCAGCCTACGATAGCAGTGTCGTCAGCGAACTTTTGCATGTGGCAGGACTCCGAGTTGTATTGGAAGTCCGATGTATATAGGCTGAACAGGACCGGAGAAAGTACAGTCCCCTGCGGCGCTCCTGTGTTGTCTGACCACAATGTCAGACCTGCAGTTCCCGAGACGCACATACTGAGGTCTGTCTGTAAGATAGTCCACGATCCATGCCACCAGGTATGAATCTATTCCCATCTCTGTCAGCTTGTCCCTAAGGAGCAAAGGTTGGATGGTGTTGAAGGTGCTAGAGAAGTCCAGAAACATAAATCTTACAGCACCACTGCCTCTGTCCAATTGGGAGAGGGATCAGTGTAGCATGTAGATGATGGCATCCTCCGCTCCCACCTCCTCCTAGTATGCAAACTGCAGAGGGTCGAGGGCGTGGCGGACCTGTGGCCTCAGGTGGTGAAGCAGTATCTGCTCCATGGTCTTCATCAAATGTGACGTCAGAGCGACAGGCCAGAAGTCATTCAGCTCACTAGGATGTGATACCTTTGGGACTGGGGTGATGCAAGATGTTTTCCAAAGCCTCGGGACTCTCCCCTGTTCCAGGCTCAGGTTGAAGATGCGCTGTAGAGGACTCCCCGGCTCCAACGCACAGGCCTTCAGCAGTCGTTGCGATACTCCATCTGGACCCGCTGCTTTGCTAGCATGAAGTCTCCTCAGCTCTCTGCTTACCTGGGCTGCTGTAATTATGGGTGGGGGGAAACTCTCTCCTATGCTGGTGTCAGTAGAAGGATGGGTGGAGGGTGCAGTACTCTGAGGTGAGAGTGGGTTAGGGTGGTCAAACCTGTTAAAGAAGTTGTTCATTTGGTTTGCTTTCTTCACATCTCTCTCGATGGTGGCACCCTGCTTCGAGCTGCAGCCAGTGATGATTTTCATCCCATCCCACACTTCCTTCATGCTGTTATTCTGCAACTTCTGCTCCAGCTTTCTCCTGTACTGCTCCTTCGCTGCCCTGAGCTGGAGTCGGAGTTCCTTTTGCATGCGCTTGAGCTCATGCTGATTACTGCCTTTAAAAGCCCTTTTCTTCTGGTTCAAAAGGCCCCTGATGTCACTTGTAATCCATGGCTTGTTGTTAGCATAGCAGCGTACTGTTCTTACTGGAACTATAATGTCCATACAGAAGTTGATGTAGTCAGTAGTATAGTCAACAACCTCCTCAATGTTCTCACTATATGATCCCTGCAGGATATCCGTAGTTCCAAAGCAGTCCCTCAGAGCCTGCTCTGCCTCAGGGGACCACTTCCTGAATGAGTGTGTGGTTGTAGGTAGCTCCCTCACTCTTGGTTTGTAGTGAGGCTGAAGCAGGACCAGGTTATGATCTGCTTTCCCAAGCGCAGGCAGCGGTGTGCCGCTGTATGCGTCTTTAACGTTTGCATACAGTAGGTCAATAGTCCTATTTCCCCGGGTGTTACAATCTACATACTGGGAGAAGGCACGTAATGTTTTGTCCAGCGTCACATGGTTAAAGTCTCCAGCGATTAGCACAGGCGCATCGGGGTGACGCGTTTGCAATTTAGCAACAGCAGAATGGATGATGTCACCTGCTATCTCCATGTCCACCTGAGGAGGGATTTAAACGATAACAACAATGACATGTCCAAACTCTCTGGGCAAGTAATAGGGACGCAAACTTACGGCCAACAGTTCGATATCCCTGCAGCAAGTGGAGATTTTTACGTTTACATGTCCACAGTTACACCACCTTGCATTCACATAGAGAGTGAGACCCCTGTCTTATACAATGAAAATAAAACTTAACTTCTTTACTATTAACTGGACAAACCTTTTAGTGGGCCACAACAATATTCAATAATTACAGTAGGCCCTTAACTGTTATGATGCAGCATTTAAGAATGTGAAAAGAAAATAAGTGCCACCTACATGTTATTAAATCTGAAAAGTTCACAGCTAAGTTCAAAATAGAATATAAAAGACTTGCTGAGTCAAATTGAGATGAGAATGTGTTTTTAGAAATAGGTTGTTAGAAGGGTAAAAGACACACATTATAAATCTAATCAACTCTAATTTGTAAGTTTTGGCAACTGAGTGTACTTTTTTGTCAACGCATACTGTTAGTGTTTTCCCATGTGTCCATCTGTTAATTTTCAGTTATGCACTCTTTTTTTTTCTTGTAAATGTATAATGTATTGGAATATGATGTAATTGAATGTGTTACTTTGAAAAGTATTCTTATTTGGTTTATAAACCACTTTATGATGCATATTAAGCCAGTCAGTATTCTTTTGTGCCTTGCTCTGTTAGAAACTAATGTGGTTGAAGATCACAGCAAAATTATATTTTACATTGTTGAAAGTATTGTAATGCCTCTAAGCAAGTTACATCAGCCAGGGATGAATCACCAAAAGAATGTGCTGGCATTACATCATCTATAGCTTAACATCCTGGTTGTGTCACCTGCCAGAGTAGCATGCAACATCCTTGCTGCGGCATCTAACTACACAGCACTCACAATCGCTGGGGATATGCCTTCAACAGTGGCTGCATAACTGAAGATAGATAGATAGATAGATAGATAGATAGATAGATAGATAGATAGATAGATAGATAGATACTTTATTAACCCCCAAGGGGAAAATCACAATAATATTTCTCAATACTTAATTACGAATTCAACAAGTTCAATGCCAATAATGCAGATGGCCATCTTACATATCAAGGCCACAATTATGTCATGTGTTACATGTAAAGTGCATTGTGTGGCTATTGACCGCAGAGCTTCATTGAAACCAAACACACAAAATATACAATATAGTACTGGCTGACTGGTCACTCCTGCGAAATTGCACTACTATTGCAGGTGCTTTTCATTTGAAGGTTTGGGCCCTCTCAGTGATTCGGTGGAATATAAGAAATGGCATTGTAGTCCTTTCCAGTCCAATATTAGCAACTTTTTTTTCTTATCTCTACTAGAATTTCCTTTGAGTGTCTCTTTATAGTCTTATTGAATCATTGTGCCAGCAAATTGACTCTGATTGTAAGGTTTTTATTGGGTAGGACTCACTGTAATCAATTTTGGCTATGTTCACTCACCGGACCCTAAGTATCCCTTCAAATGGGTTGATTTAATTATGGGGACTGATTTTTCTGTGACAGTTGGTGATGGGTACCCGTATTCAGTTTGTGAGGTTTCTGAACTCTTTTAGGACCCCCTAACCAAAGGGCAGCACGCCAAACCATGACTACCACGCCTGAAGAGGACTGCTTGTTCGTTGCCAAGGTAACCACAGGTTTGCAACGTAGCAGAGCGCCGCAGAAGCAACTACGAGCCGATTGAGATCAAGCTATGTGTGCCTGTCGTGGATGGGTTATGCAAGGGACATTATAAATGAAGGGAACAGAATAACTTGGCCACAGACCTGGCCCCAACTATGCCCGTTTGCTGTGTCTGTGTGTGAGAGAGTGGTAGCTCCCACTGCAATAAATAACCGTGCTGTTCCTGTTTCAAGCTGAATAAAGTTGGTTTTGCTAAAGTATTGAGACTCAGCCTCGTGTTTTGGCATGCAAGCCAGTGACTGACGCATCACAATTCTATAAATGACATATGGTTAAAATTGTGGTATTTGTTCACTAAGGTGTTCTTTATATAATGTTAAATTTTGGTTGAAGACCTGAAAATACTAAATATCAAAAAATGACCACAATAGTGGAAATCTGGAAGGGGATTAAATCCTTTTTTGCAGGACTAGATAAATACCAGTGTCCATATTTATCAAGCGTCTAATAACTCAAAAATGACTCAAAAATCTCGGAGTGATGCAACTTTGATCCTGCTCTTACAGAGGAACTATATAAGAAAGGGCAGAGCAGACTCTTTTTTTAGGAGACTTTCTTTAATCTGGTGTCACACAGGTGTGTCTAGAGACAGCTTCAGGGCTCATTTAAAGATTGTTACTGTCCGAACCTGAGGAAGACACTGTTGCCTAATGCCTTTTCTGCTCCTCCTTCTGCAGAAATGATGATGGATTGTCCTTCCACTTCTAATGCCACTTCCAGTTCCCGACCTCCTGAGCCCACCCCTTCTAAGTGTTCTGATTGATAACTGGACTCAAAGCCATCTTGGGGAAGTCTAGAGAAAGCTATTGTCTGAATAGGACTAACTTGTTCTTGTTTTGCTGAACAAGCTTCATATTTTCCAATTTCAATATACTGTATACAGGGTTCACCAAGGTGCCCCAACCCTTTGTGATATGTCTTTTGTTTTATTGAAGTGGGTAGTGACATCCTTCACATCTTCTACAACTTTGTAATGGCCAGTGGGATTTCCTACTCAGTGATTTGCTGGGTTTGTAACATTACTTTAAGAGACGTCCACCCACTCAACAACCTAATTAAAAGGGATCAGTTATGGGATACTCTCTAAACCACCTGGAGGTCTTAGCAAAGGAGAGAAATATAACAAAACTGAGTGCCATTATGAACAATGTTGCACATTTTCTTCTCAACACACTAATACTGAGGACTTTCAGCCAATTAATTATTCAGCAGAAGTGTGTCAAGAAACACACTTTATACCACCAGCAATACGTCTGCACATTGCCTCACAGGGACTGTGACAACCAAGTTGGAAATTTTCTCTTTTTAATTTTTTTCCTTTTTTACTGACTGTGGTGTGTGTGTGTGTGTGTATAATTTTATTTTATTTATTTAATGAGCTTCTGTACAAAGACACATTTCCATAGGGGCAAATGATGTACTATGTATCTCTCTAGGGCTTAGGAGTAGGGGTAAAATCATTTAATTAATTTTTCATTAAGTTCAGAAACTTCTCCTAACTTCTCCAAATTTGTTAGGAGCTGCCAGAACATGGCATTCAGGCAGAGATTGGCATGCACATTTTGGGAAAAGTTGAATGGTTAAGAAACTCTTGACAACAATGAACTCATAAAAAAATATTTATATAAGAGAGATGGAATGAATTTCATAACATTATAATATTCTTGAACATTTCCATGATTGCTACAATAATGCAGAGCGGCAATGGCTGTCAGCCGAAATGAAAGTGTTCGTAACCATACACTAACTGGCCACAGGGAAAATGAAACTTTGCAATATCAATGATTTTAGTATGTCACAACCAAGCATTTCTTGAATTTTTTCACTAAAATTTGAACGCCCTTAGAATACATGAGGTAATAAGCAGATTTATATAAGATAACATGGTGGCGCGGAAGGACACAGCACCTTTCGTCTCCTCTAAACAATGTTGCATTTTGTTTGTTTTGTTAGCATATTTGTCGAGCAGTGTAATTATAACTGCAATGAAAATGACATAACTGGGAAGACTTAATTAAATACTGGAATTCTATGCAGCGAAAGATTTCAGCAAGGAATTCCAACAAGAGCACATCCTGAACTAGACTGTATGCGTAGTGGGGACTTCATGGATTACGATAACATTCCGGAGACACAGGAGGCATCACAGGGAAAGAAAGCAGACACAGGGCTTCCGGGTTTGGCATACAGACCAGGCTAAAGAACACTTTTCACAAGCCTGTGCTTCCCAGCATCTACATTACTAATGGCAGATCTCTCAGCAGTAAAATGGAAGAACTGGAGATGATCATTTCATCACAGTAAGATGCTGACCTTTTTATCTGCCACGGGAGTTCATGGTTGTTATTGTTGTAGCGGTGTATATTTCACCAAGCACTAGCACCAAGGCAGCATTAGATACCCTGCTAAAAGAAATCAGCAAGCTACAGACTGCTTACTCTGATGGGATTTTTTTTATCATAGCTAGAGACTTCAACCAAGCAAATCTGAAAACTTTCCTCCCTAAATTCTACCAACATGTGACTTGTACTATGAGAGGCCAAAACACATTGGTCAATGTTTACAGCAACATTAAGAAAGAATACAGAGACTCCACCCTCTCCCACGTACTGTAGGTCAGTCCGACCATTAGCCCTTTTTCTCACATTCTGTTATTAGCAAAACAAAGCCAACTGTGAAAATCATCCAGACTTAGCCTGAGATGGGCTTCCGTACAACCTCAGGACTGTTTTGAGCACACACTGGGACATATTTGCACAACAAGTCATAGAGGAATACACATCCACTGTCCCATTTTATATAAAGAACTGTGTAGATAGTGTAACTGGCAAGCACATTCGATGCTTCCCAAACAATAACACATCTCCCTACACTGCATTGACTCACTTGGAACACCAGTGACAATACATGAGCATGTTATTTGTGGACTTTGGTCACCATCCTGCTGGGGATGATTGTGTTAAAGGAGGGACTAAACTGCTCAACCTGGGTGTCAATCAACACACATGTAGATGGATCAAGGACTTCTTAACAAACAAAACTACAGACTGTTAGGGTGGAGACCTACCACTCCCTAACCCTGAGGGGGTCGACAGTGTCCGGGACCATGTGGTTGATGTGCACAGTATTTTATCTTATGTCTTCCTTCTTCTACTTTGAATATTATTATTATCTTTGTGATTAAGCCTCAGCATTAGTATAAAAAAAAAAAAAAACAAATTGTCATCATTAATGTTAATACGCAGCAAAACATGCAGTAAAATCAGGATGTCATTCATTCTCAGATGTGGCCGCCTATTCTTTGCCAGGACTGGGATTAGGATGCTTTGTAACTTCTTCTCATGTCCCATTCTGAAATAGGACAAATTTTCATTCTTGTCAGACTTTAATTGCAGTTCCCAAGAATAATTCTGAGATGCTTAATAAATATAGGCCCTGGTCTTTTAAGCCCAGGTAACCAAAATTGTACTTAGTAACTGTTATTGTTTCTAAATATGCTTGGGATTTTTCTCTTTATAGTAGAAAAAGTGCAATGGTTAAATCAGTTCAACTGAAAAACATTTCACTTTCTATTAGTCATGTTACTCAGTAAGTACGCTTTATTAACATATATTTACATTTTAGTTATCCAGATGTAACGTAAAATATTTAAAAGTACTATTATGAGTATATGTTAAACGAACAGCTTTCCATTTCCAATAATCTTTCCCCCAAATCATCATCAAGTGGTATTTCATTTTTGTTTTCTTTTCATCTATTATTAAATTTGTAAGGAAATATAAAATCATAATAGGTTAAGCTGTCATTGTGTCATAGCAACCTCCTTGGCAAACATAAATTCTATTAAAATGAATAATTTATACCTACTAGGCCAATATTTTGGAATTTACGTTCCTTTCATTCCAATTTTTTTTTTTTTTTTGTTGTTGCTATGGGTATGGAATGATACTTAAATAAACTGTGCTTGTAGTGGGAGAGTGAAAGGGTGGAGCTCTCCAACTGCCTTCTTTAAAGTGAATAATGGAAAATGTTTAAACATTAAACATAGCCACACTAAACTTTGGAATGATTTAACAACAAATGTAAAGGAGGAGTCATTTGTCTCATCTTTTAAGAAGAGACTAGAGCCACATTTTGTTTTTGTAGCAAAGTATAATCTTTCTAAGGCTGTTGAATGTTATGTATTATTTTACAACTTGAATTTCTGTATGTTTGCTTTACTATTGCAATTAAGACAATCACATATGGTTTGAACCGTACTCTAATTCCCTTTTCAGTGTTCTGCTTTCTACCTTTTACTTTTCCACTATTGGAAGTAACATGAAAGCAAAATGACCTACTTCGCTGTTCAAAACACCACCTTTGCAGTCATGAAAAAAAGTATTTTTTTTGTGTTAGTAGAATAATTTACAAGTGGATTTGTAATTGGTTGGGTTAGGCCTCTACAGAACTTTCATTTATGCAAGGATCATGAGTTCTAGATTTGTATGGGTTAGTCTTACACCCTCACTATGTCTTTGAGATGGATACATACAGTATATGTAGTTGGTTAATTTAGTGTTTAATAATATTCAGAGGATTCGACCCTTCCTCACAAATTATGCCACGCATCTCCTTGTTCAGGCACTGGTTCTCCCTCAGCACGACTACTGCAGCACCCTCCTGGCAGGACTTCCTTCAGCTGCTATCAGACCTCTCGAGCGCCTCCAAAATGCAACTACTAAAATGGTGTTCTCTGTTCCTCATTTCACTCCTACTACTCCTCTCCTTCAGTCTCTCCATTGGCTTCCTATTGCAAAAAGAATTCAATTCAAGAATCTTGTCTTGATCTACAGTTCTGCTCCTGCTCTCCAATCCCTGGTCTTTTCTTATATCCCCTTAAGAAGTCTCTCCTCTCCCTCTGCCTGTCTGCTGACCATCCCTCCTCTTGCCAGACGTGCCAAGACTGGACTGTTTTACGCCATTTTGCAGCAAAGCTGTGGAATGATCTCCCTTTCTCTATTTGAACTGCATCCCATTTACTTGTGTTTAGGTGTCTTTTGAAAACGCATCATTTTATGAAATATTTTGGAACTACTTAGTTTCTCTCCTACAGCGTAGCTGCAGTTTAATTGACAAAGAGTTTAGGATGTCGATTTTTGTAGTATTCTAGCTTTGAGTATAATTATGTAGTTGTTATAAATGTGCTCGCTTTCTGTGCTATTCTCTGTTGCTTTTGATCCTTGCACCTTCATTCTTGTATGTATTTAACTTGCTTGTAAGATGCCTTTGATAAAGTTGTCTGCTAAATAATATTAATAATGATAATAATAATAATAATAATAATAATAGACTCATCGTATTGGTTAATAAACTTTCTTTTGGTGGTTTGTGCCTTGCTCTAGTCCATTCTTCTGTGTACAGCAGTGTATTAATGTTGCAGGTGGTGGTTTGGTTAAAAGTATGAATGTCTTGTTATACCAGGGTACTACCCTTCAATGGCTTAGTTAATGAGAAAGCTGTGTCCTGCACTTTAAGTCATAGTAGAGTCATTGTCTATTAATGTCACTGCACATATGACATAACCCTTGACACCTTGCTTTAAAATATTACATTATAACGCAGCTGCTGGTCCTAATTGTTACTTGAACAACACTCTGCCAGAACTTCAGATTTTTCTGGATAATTAAGGGTGAGTTGCTTATTTACGATTTCACTTTATAAACTTCTGAGCGAGTAAAGTAGTTGGTACTAAAGAGCAATTGTAACTGAAAAGAATTTCAGATTGGGCTTCATTTTATTATCCCAAACAAAGTGACGAACAAATTAAAAAAAATTCTCACCCAACCCATTTCTCTTTTCTTATTGTAAGCATTCATGAAATAGTAAAGAAACAAAGCCTCTTTAACACTATTTTCACAGCTGGCCAGGTCTGTCCCATTACGGCAATAAAATTCTTCCTGAATGAACATTAACAAGGAAAGTCAGTAACATCATACTTGGCTGAACGTGGCTGCCACTAAACACCTTGCGAAACCAGCATTTAGGAAAAAAATCTGCAACCCATTCACTCTTGGATATCAGCTTGTAGTTTCAGATTTTTAACTGGTGACATATGGATAAGTAATCGCATGCCAGAGTCTTTCTGTCTTGTGATTTTTAAGAGCGCTTTTGGGAATGCAAAATGTTAAAATATACAAATAGGTACAACTGAGAGAAGCTTTGTGCTTCTGAATTGTAGGTCCTGTGTTGCTGCTTGTTTAAAAATGTCTCTCTTTTTATGCCTCTATTAGGTAAAGCAAATAAGAATTTCTCAGAGGATGTACATACACGACCACGCAGAGTGCACAAAAATCTTTTTTGCCACACAGGCTCTAAACTATTCTAATTACGTAATGAACAAAGTCCAAAGAGCAATTGTAACATTGTAGTTATTGATTATAATCCGTGGCAAAGACCCAGGAGGGGACCATTGAAAAGATTTCAACAACAGGCAACAAACCTATGAATCTTACATAACTAATATAGATCTTACAGCAGATTAGAAATATACTGCATATGCCTTAATCTAAAACTGTAAATGTACAATTTAGTGTTTTTCTTAAAGTTAAAAATCTGCCTTTTAAACAGAAATAAGTACAGCTACATTGCAACGTTTGTAATCATTTCTGCAGTATTTTTGCAATTTATCTTTAAAATGTTTTGTCTTTTGCTGGTGAAATTTTTGGAAGCCATGTGAAAAAAATTGTTGTCAACACAAAGTAAAAAATGTATAAGGTTACAGTTGGCATGATGTGAATGTTTTGAACCTTTTTAGTTTAATTTTCATGTATGTCCTTTACTTGGAACTTTGTTTTACTGTTGTCAAAATATTTTTTGCGATGTTCATCATATGGCTACATGTTATGATTTGCAATTTTCTTCATTTTTTTTTTCCTGGGTTTATAATTTATACATAAACATTGAAACCATTTCGTTTTGGAGGTTTCTCAACACAAGGAATTCAAATCTGTTCTGTGATTTAGTACTTTATTTAAGTTTACCATTTTTTATCATTATGTTTGACATTGTTATTGGACTTTTCATTTTGAGAAGTTAGCATGCTCTGTTGCTATAGCATAATACTTGGTGTATACACAACTGGTAATGTCATCATGTGTATTGGTATAAAGGTCGCCGTGAGAGTTCCCTCTCTATCTGAGATCTGGATAAAAACAGCAATTTTGTGTGATTGGTTTCTAATTTTGTTTTTGACCCCTGTCCTGCTTGTACTCTTTTACAACAGTTCTTGCGGTTCGCATTTTGATGACAGTTTTTCTTTGCTGTTCCATTTTATTTTGCTGACCATGTCTTTCTCCCATTTCTTTCATAAAAAAAGTATACTGACTTCTCCTCTAGTCAGTACACTAAGTCATCTTTTTGTATTATGTTTTGGATGACAGTCACTGCCATTTTGTGTTTTTTTTTTTCTTTTTTCTAAGCAGCATTGGTTGCACATGGTCCCCAGAAGCTACAACACATACTGTCACAGACAAGATATTTAAAATGGTGGTGTGCTATGTACTTTGTCCATGTTTACGGATTCAAAACAAATCTTTGTGGTACAAATAGTCTTCTGCGGTGGGCTTGTTCCCTGCCCGGGGTTTGTTTCCTGCCTTGCGTCCTGTGTTGGCTGGGATTGGCTCCAGCAGATCCCCGTGACCCTGTACTTAGGATATAGCGGGTTGGATAATGGATGGATGGACAAATAGTCTTCAAAGCAGTTTTGCTGGTTAGTTTGACTTCAACCTTTGTGTCTTGTTTTGACACCTTCCTGTTAATCCTGATTTTTGGTTTTGACCCCCCACATGTCTCAGGTCATGAGTTTTGCTTCATTTTCTGGTCCTTGCTTTGCTTAAATTCCTAAACCTTTCTATATTTAGGCAGAACAATTATGTCTTTGTAAATGATTATATTATACTGGAATTTGTGATACTATTATTCTATCATTGGCTGATAAAGTGGCAGTCGATAAGGACAGACTGAATCAGAAGATGAAACATAATTATTAAATCAATCATGGATTCAATACTAAAAAAGACAAACAACTGTATATCAAGGCCATAACTAGATTCAAACGTTCAAGTCATAAAATACTAAGCAAAAAGATAATAGAAAAAAAGCATTTACAAAATATTTTCAGAAACACCAAATCCACCTTCATTGTGTAATAGCAACCATTCCTCAAAACGGTAAGGTTCAAAATGGCATCAACGTAAAAGTTAAAACATAACAATAAAAAAAAATACATGCTTCAATGATAATATCTGTAGAAAACAAAAATCAAACTTCATTTACCATGATTCAAAATCATTAAAAACAATCAGGATCCACAGAAAAATGTAACTCTCAGAAACAAAATTAATAAATTCAAGACTAACATAACTGTCATAGTACATGCTACTTACCAAATCTGTCATTTGGTGAAGAGTTTTGCACAGTTGAGGTAGTGCTGGATTAGCAATATGTGGCACATACTTGACCAATAAATTCTAATACTCTGTCTGTTTGAAGGGCGGCGCAGTGATAGTGCTGCTGCCTCGCAGTTAGGAGACCTGGGTTCGCTTCCCGGGTCCTCCCTGCGTGGAGTTTTCATGTTCTCACCGTGTCTGCGTGGGTTTCCTCCGGGTACTCCGGTTTCCTCCTACAGTCCAAAGACATGCAGGTTAGGTGGATTGGCGATTCTAAATTGGCCCTAGTGTGTGCTTGGTGTGTGGGTGTGTTTGTGTGTGTCCTGCGGTGGGTTGGCACCCTGCTCGGGATTGGTTCCTGCCTTGTGCCCTGTGTTGGCTGGGATTGGCTCCAGCAGACCCCCGTGACCCTATGTTTGGATTCAGCGGGTTGGAAAATGGATGGATGGATGTCTGTTTGAAGACAACCAGCACATTATTCAGCACTGCAGCTTATCAACTAAAACTTTTGCATTCAACCTGACATTTCACACAGTTCTTTCCATCATATTGCAGGTTCACCAATTTCTTTGTTAAGTTAACGTAGGGAGTGTACAACATTTAGTCACGGCAAATGAACACGTTCCTCAGTTTTGCTGTATCAACAATATTTTACAACTTGCTTATAATGAGAAAATCAGCAGATCTATAGGAATGTCCCTCTCCTTGTCCATGTTCCTCTCTCCAGGCCAGCTCTGAGCACAAAATACTCTTCCCACTAATGACTAGATAACTAGGAATAATTTGTCTAGATCTTCAAATGGTGGTGGTAGCAGTAGTGGTAGTACTGTCATGCGTATATATATATTTCATTATACTGAAATTCTTACTTGCTTATCTGACCAACATACTACTCTCCAGCACCATAATGTGCCCTAATTTAAGGATTCATGAACTATTTTATTTTAGGTGGAGGGAAATGTCACCTCTTCCAAATACACAAACAATATTCCAATAGTTGAGCCATTTAATTTTAAAAGCCTGGCCTGTTCTAATAATATCCTTGGAATTTTTGGGATGTCAACGTGAAAATATAATAGTGTGAACCTTTGTTAGAGAATGCCTTATATTTAACATGATTCTCATAAATGTGTTTGCTAGTTCTGTAAATCTATACTAATAAAAGGCAAAGCCCTCACTGACTCACTCACTCACTCACTCATCACTAATTCTCCAACTTCCCGTGTGGGTGGAAGGCTGAAATTTGGCAGGCTCATTCCTTACAGCTTACTTACAAAAGTTAGGCAGGTTTCATTTCGAAATTCAAAGCATAATGGTCATTACTGGAACCTCTTTTTTGTCCATATACTGTAATGGACTGCAGCTCGCTGGCCGTGGGAGGCGGAGTTGCGTATCGCGTCATCACGCCTCCCACGTAATCACGTGAACTGACTGTGAACGCAGTACGTAGAAAACAAGGAAGAGCCCCAAAGAGCGCTGAAGAAAACATTCATTACACAATTGAGAAGGCAGTGAAACAATAAGAAGCGAGCGAGTGACGCATACAAGCATATTCATAAGTGCAGCTAAGGCGGAAACAAAGCACGGTGTAAACCGTAAATTTAAATTAAGTTTGGCAAGATTGCTTTTCTCCTGTACAACTATACGTTGCATTCTCAACAATAAGCTTGCACGACTTGGTCATATTACAACCGGAGTGCTGAACTGACAACGTGGTATACAAAGAGAACTATAGCAATCGTAATAAACTAACAATAAAACAGTGGAGAAACCGTGGATTAAATAAAAGGGCTGCTTCCTTGGCAAAGCAAGGAAAAAGGATGGCCTTATATGGCGTTTGTTTATAAAACAGCAGAGAAGCTGTGTAAAGACTGCTTCACAAAACAACAGCAGAGCGCCTTATATGAGCAGGCAGTCAGCTAAAGAAGGGGATCAATAAATAACTATAATTGTAATAAACGAACAAAAAAATAGCGGAGAATCCGCGGATTACATAAAGGAAATGGGTACCTGAAAAGAAAAGTCTCAAATACCTACACAATAACTATAACAATTGTAATAAACGAACAATAAAACAATACAGAACTGCTAAGCAAGGAGAAACGACGGCCTTATATGGTGTTCGTTTATAAAACAGCGGACAGGCTTTGTAAAGGGAGCTTCACAAAAAAACAGATCCTTAACAAATTGTTATTGGTATATTTTCCCTCAATTTAAAAAGGTTTTCTTTTCTTCTTAATTAAAATTTAAAAGCAATACTTCACCACTGCGAAGCGTGGGAATTTGGCTATACGCAGTGAGTGTGTACGCCTGATGAGCCCAGAATTAGGGCGAAACACGTGTCGCGTACTCTTTGCATTATTTGACAGTAAACTATTTTCAACCATTCTATGATCTGCTTCTCACAACTGAGGGCACCGTGGCGGATGTTAGCTGACTTGCTGGCCAACCACAAGCGTTACCTGGTAGGTAACCACCCATACAATCAGATTGTGATTCAGACTACGAATGCCGTGAATGTAATTACCCCCGATCTACATGCTGTCAAATAAACGAACCACACGCCGTGGCACAATGTTAGGGGCTTCGCCTCTAGCGCTGATATCGGAGGTTCGATTCCCGTAAGGGAGTGCAGTGAGTGTGTACGCCTGATGAGCCAAGAATTAGGGCGAAACACGTGCCGTGTACTCTTTGCATTATTTGACAGTAAACTATTTTCAACCATTCTATGATCTGCTTCTCACAACTGAAGGCACCGTGGCGGATGTTAGCTGACTTGCTGGCCAACCATAAGCGTTACCTGGTAGGTAACTACCCATACAATCAGATTGTGATTCAGACTACGAATGCCGTGAATATATATATATATATATATATATATATATATATATATATATATATATATATATATATATAAGTAGATATATATATATATGTGAATGTATGTATGTATGTATATATGTATGTCTATATTTATATATATCTATATATATATGTGTATATGTATATATATGTGTATATATATATGTAGATATGTATATATTTATATGTATATATATATATGTATATGTGGATGTGTATATGTATGTATATATATGTATATGTAGATATGTATATATGTGTATATATGTATATGTATATATATGTTTACATAACCTCTTTAACACACTACTTCTCCGCTGCGAAGCGCGGGTATTTTGCTAGTAGTAACAATAAATGTGAATTAGTATAAATAGATAGAGATGCGGAGCTTTATTTGTCCCCAGATAAAGGCATATATTCCAATACACGTATCCTCCATCACCATTTCTATGTGTGACAGCATGTTAAAGAATTACTTATGTATCTATAGTTGTGTGTGTCAAATTATAGCATGTTATTTTATAAATGTGAAAATAATAAAACAGTCTACAGTGTGAAACCTGCCTTTGTAAATAACTTTATGTCTTTTAGTAGTTGACAGAACCATGATTGTAAATAATAAATAGATTTATCTATTATCCATCCATCCATCCATTATCCAACCCGCTATATCCTAACTACAGGGTCACGGTGGTCTGCTGGAGCCAATCCCAGCCAACACAGGGCGCAAGGCAGGAAACAAACCCCGGGCAGGGCGCCAGCCCACTGCAGGGCTTTATCTATTATATAAAGTTAAATGTGGGTGGGTGTGCGTGTTTCCACCCCCTTGGTCCAATCTCAACAAAATTTTGCACATATATCCTACTTTTTCAGCTGGAGACACTAGACTACTTGGAACCTAAAATTTTGACCCTGGGTAATGGGCTTCCTTTTTTTTATTTTAACTAAAGAGAGAGTTTTTATGACAGTGCTTAAACGTGGCTAACCTGTGACACTGAGGTGCAAAGCAAGTGGAACTCCAAAACAGACTAAAGCAGTCAAACAATTAATTCCGCCAAATGACTAGATCTCACAGTTGAATGTTTTTTTAAATAAAATGGTGGCAGCTATTCAGAGAAGCCAGCTTGCAACATATATGGGACACATTGAATTCAATATGGACTTTGCCCTTATGAATTAAGGCTATGCTAGTGGCAAATGAACCCAGAATGGGATTACCAGTAAGCGAGTTAGAAAATAAATTGATGAATAGACAGATGAAGGTAAATGTGTAACTACTGTATATGAATATATTATTATTATTTTGAATATTCTATTCATGCACTAATACAGCTTAAAACTATAATATAATTTCTCCTTACTACGCACTGGTCATAAAATTCTCTCCTCAATATGTTTTTGCATTATTCCTTCATCGCTTTCCAGCATACCACATGTGGTGCAGCTGTCTCATTATAGCATGGTAGTGGTGGGGAGATGCTGGATTTACAGCATCATCATATGACCAGGAGATCATCTTCTGCCAAATTTACATTTGTTCAAGCACAAAACTAATCATGGCTCTTTGAAATTCCAGAATCTGAATAGGCTTGCTCAACTAGTAAATTAGTCATACTTATTAAGTGGTGCTTGGCTTGTTGGCTATAAGTACTGCCAAATACTGTGGACCTTCAGAACTTTGAGTGCCATGGCATTTTTCACTTTCAAGTTTGCATAGATATTTATGCAAATGTGTGCCAAGTATAAGAACACTAAAACTTTTGATGATACAGAATGATTTGTGAATTTACACTGATTCTGTGTTTATTTAAAGCCAGGCTCAGGCCTTTTACTTACATCTTGAGGAATTCAAACCTTTTCTCAGTTCAAATGTATCCCAAAAAATTGAAAATGTGATATTTCTTTGTATTATGTACACATAATAATACACTTTATCATAAGAAATATGAACTAAATCTCACTTTTTTATTAAATGATAAGTTGTTTGTCAGTCCCTGATAGTATTGTGTGCCACCAAATTAAAACTGCACCTGAGTTGTATAAAACATTTACTCTATTAGAGATATATTTCTCTATTAGAGAAAATAACAAAATTTAGAGCAGTAAAGGAGAATGATAATGATAAGTGCTGATGTTATTCATCAAAAAGATGGTTGATGTCCTAAATATGTCTCTTGTCAAGACATCCCTTACGTATAGATCTTTCTTTCTTTCACATTTTAACAAGTAAGCTATGCACCAAAAAATCTTCTCTGCATATATTACGTATCTGTTCTAGTTCTGCATTTTTACCAGTCTGTGTTGTAAGCAGCATTGTTTATTAGCGAGAATTTTGATTTTACTTCGGTCCACTCAGCACTTTTTTCTTTTTCTGAGGCTTCACCTTTTTTTAATTTTCCACAAAATGAATTTTCACACTTTCATATTGTTGCACAACACTTCATCAGAATATATTATTTACTAACTTTGACCACTGAACCATTTTTTGGGATCCCTTCTTGCCTATAAAAATGACTTTATGACATTTCACATTTTAATCAAAATGAATCTTAGCTTATAACGTTTGTGTGTTTGATATCTTTAATTTGCAGAAATTACTTTTGCGTCAAGAGAGATGTTTCCCAGTCTTATATTTAGAAAAAAAAGAAAGAAAGAGAAAAAGCTGTGTTTCATTTGCTTTTGACTTACATTCAGACTTTTAGATTGTTCTTGGTCAAATAGGCACACGGCTTTTGAAATTAATCTGAGTAACCCTGAACATAAAAAGATGTTGTAATAAACAACAAAGAGAACAGATGAAGAGTTTGGGCACTGTAATGATTCCCCATATATTTGCCAGTCCAAGATATATACAGTTAGGTCCATAAATATTTGGACAGAGAGAACTTTTTTCTAATTTTGGTTCTGTACATTACCACAATGAATTTTAAATGAAACAACTCAGATGCAGTTGAAGTGCAGACTTTCAGCTTTAATTCAGTGGGGTGAACACAACGATTGCATAAAAATGTGAGGCAACTAAATCATTTTTTAACACAATCCCTTCATTTCACAAACAAAATAACAATAACAACAACAACATTTATTTATATAGCACATTTCCATACAAATAATGTAGCTCAAAGTGCTTTACATGATGAAGAAAAGAAAAATAAAAGACAAAGTAAGAATTAAAATAAGACAACACTAATTAACATAGAGTAAGAGTAAGGTCCGATGGCCAGGGGGACAGAAAAAACAAAAAAAACTCCAAACGGTTAGAGAGAAAAAAATAAAATCTGTAGGGGTTCCAGACCATGAGACCACCCAGCCCCCTCTGGGCATTCTACCTAACATAAATGAATAGTCCTCTTTGTATTTAGGGTTCCCACTGGAAGGACTTGATGAAGATGGTCATGCAGACTTCTGGCTTTTAATCCATCAATGTAGGAACATCATGATGCTTTGAGTAGATGGTGGTGGCGCAGGTCGGGGGGGGTTAGTACGGATTTTACAGCCACCATGAATAGTTATTATAATGAATTGAATATACAGAGTATCAGGATTAAATTAAAGTGAAGTTATGAGAAGGCCATGTTAAAGTAATGTGTTTTCAGCAGTTTTTTGAAGTGCTCCACTGTATTAGCCTAACAAATTCCTATTGGCAAGCTATTCCAGATTTTAGGGGCATAACAGCAGGAGGCCGCCTCACCACTTCTTTTAAGTTTTGCTCTTGGAATTCTAAGCAGACACTCATTTGAGGATCTAAGGTTACGATTTGGAATATAAGGTGTCAGACATTCCGATATATAAGATGGAGTGAGATTATTTAAGGCTTTATAAACCATAAGCAGTATTTTAAAGTCAATTCTGCCTTTCAGATGCGACTCTTTGGTAGAATGACTCCAAGATGGCAGTGGGGCTGTTTTTCACTCTGCAGGACAGGAAGAGGCGGGTTCAGGAAAAGGAAACCGGAAGTGACATCATTAGGGACGTGACTGTCAGTCTTTGCTTCTGCAGAGAGAGGAAAAGAGAAGGCATTAGGCAACAGTGCCAACCCCTGGTTGTGAGTAAAAATACCTTCAGATGAGCTTTGAAGTTGCCTCCCAAGTGCACATGTATGACATTGTGTAATTACTAAGACCTAAATGATCTTCTAGCAAATGCTTTAATATAGTTTGCCTGGACTTGATACTATTGATCTAAATTTGGTTGTTGCTCACAGGCTTTTAGTTTTGCTACAAAAATTTGGAATTAGGTGATTAAGATTAATTCAATTTGCAGTTATCACTCCAACACGATCAACCTTTTTTTCCATGAAGTGGCACCAAAATGTAGAAGGCAACATATCTGAATGTAGTTGTGCCATTTTGTGTAAAATGCATGTTCTTCCTAAGTTTATGTGTTTTTGTGTAGACTCCAATTCTTTATTTAGTCTATGGTATGATACCAGTTCAACTGGAAATTACAAACTGCATTAGGTATATGTGTGGTAATGGTAAGGCAAACTCAGCCATGTTGAGTGTCTTCTTTTATGACTGGACTTGAGTTTACCTAAGAACTTAGAAAAATGAAAGGAGACTGTTTAGTTCCTCAGCCTCATGTAGTAACTCTTGGACCTTAGGCAATAAGTAAAGTACGAGACTGGTGTGATTTTCATTTTGGACTGTAGCTCATTATCCTTTCATGGTATGATTCCATGTCATCTAGAGATGCTAAACTGCCAAAGCATATGTGTGTGTCAATAGCCTGATGGGGAAATAAAATGGCCCCACTATGATTAAGTGTTCCCTGTTAAATCTGGACATGACCTAAGTTATTCAAAGACCTGTAAGACTTGTGACATGTAAGACTTGTATATCAAGTACTAGCTGTCCCCTGCGGCTCCGCCCACGTAGCAGTGAAAGAGGACAAACTTTAAAAATTAATAAACAAACAGGTATCGGAGGCAAGGTATGTTCCAAAATTGTGGCCAGAGGTAGACCAACTCAGACGGAGGCTGGCACATGAGTGAGGAGGGCTCCTTACTCCTGACATCACACTTCCCCCTCCCCTCGGCCCACAGCCTCTGTCTCTCAGATTAGCGCGAATATATCGCTCCTGCAAACGAACTTTGATACTTAGTGCGATGAGAGAAGTTGCAAAATCAACCGGAATATTCAAGCACATTATAGAAAAAAAAAAACCATATCTAAATCCATTAAGTAGTTCTTTCATGAAAAGCAGACAGACAGACAGACAGACATTGGATTGTATATATACAGAGATAAACAAGATAAGCATTCAGGTGGTGCAGTTAAAAAGAATAGAAGCAAATGTCTATAGACAACAAGAACACTGAAGAATGGCTCATGGGAAATGTTTACAGTTATCTTTACAATTTATTATTTACAATTTATACAGTATATTAAAACATCTACTTCAGTATTTTCACAACTATATGTTTGATATGCTGCCTTACCAGACAGGTTTAAATTAAGATTAGTTGATAAAGCTGAATTTTTTTTCAATAGGTATCACTTATTTTTATAAATATATTTCTATCGTACAACTGATTTAATGAGACACAAATAGACAGATGTGCTTATAAACAGTATTATACTACAGCTTTAACTAAAGGTTGGACAAACTCGGACTTGACAGACCAGGCCTGGGTTTCCGAGTAGGGAAATCCAACTTCTGGAGACTTTGAAAAGTCCAACTAGGAAGTTATAAATTCCAACTTCTCAGTTCAAATGGAACGTAGCATAATATTCAGTTCCTTGAGTTTTTTAAGTAGATGTTAATGAAACCATAATTCTGTGGTTTCTTAGTACTCTTATTCTGCCATAACAGACATTTCCAAAACTGTTCATTTTCTTTTTTCTAAAAAGCACCATCCAAAGATTTTGTGGACCAAATCAATACTTCTCAAACCTTTAATCTTTTTTCTTTTTCAAAAATTTTATTGAATTGGATATTCAAAAAAATCAATAACAGCATGATTTTTTTCTTAGAGTTAGGGAAAGGATCTTTAGTTAGTTCAGACTTAAGCAATTCAATTCAAACAATTTTTGACACACAATTTTTGACTGAAATTTTGGTTTTGGTTGATTGCCCACTTTACCTTTTGGTTGAGTCCTTTTGCTTGTCCTTTTAACTTTCCATGCTCTTAATTCCTTGACTCCCTCAATCTTGCTTTAAAATGTTGTCCACTGAATCTGCCATTTTCAACAATCAAGTTAAAATAGACACTGTTTTAGGTAGGCTATTATAAGGACAGGCAAGCATACGTTCAAAATAATATGTGTGAATTAAAAGTCACTAAATTCTCAGACTTGCACAAGCAAACCAACTCAGTACAAGCAGACAGACTTCATTTTTAACTAAAAACTTTCTAGACAGACTCTGTTACAAAATGGTTTGCCACACACTTTCATTTGATTCACCTAAAGTATTTTTTACAGTCAGGTTAAGTAACTGGTTTAGGGTCAAAAAGCAAGTAAATGGTGGGGAATGAACCTGCAGTCTTAACTCTCTTTGGCACTAAAACACTATTGAGCTGCGAATTTACGGCAGATATGCCTCACAGAGAAGCAAACCTACCGAAGTGCACAAGCAAACAGAAACAGACACGCACTCACACAAAGAAGAAAATGATATTTTCTTTTCACTATCCATGAGGATTAAGAGACTGTTGATTAGTGGCAGAGGAGTGACAGTTCTCTTGGTGCAAGCAATGCATGTTGATAACTCAAGGTCTGCTTCTTTACGTGACTAAGACATGACTTGACTGCTGCCTGTTTGACGATCATATGGGAGACTGTCAATGAGTTCAACAGCCACAGTGTTTGGGAGGTTTCCTCTATTTATTTATTTATTTTTATTCAGTACACTTAAAATCATGTTGAGATAACAGTTCGGTACCTTTGACTTTACTACTTAATGAGCTGTGACTTTCCCCCTTCCCTTCTAACTGGGCAGATTTAAAACAGCTGCTCTCTCCCACCAATGTGGCAAGGATGTAAGCCAGTTAACAGAGGAAAAGGTCTGGAATTTGATTCAAACTTCAGACTTGAATATAATGTTGATAAAACATCTGGCGACTCCTCGTTCTTTTCACTTCAGACGCTTTAATATATAACTGAGAGACTGGCATGGCGTATCATGACTTTCACAAGTGCATAGAGTGTTACTTTCTCTTTATTGAATATTGAACACTTTTTGTTTTACAAGTTCTTACTCAGTCTGGCTTTATTCCATCCATCTTAAAATTTATAGTGTCTTTTATGGTGAACAGAAGGCAGAACACAGGAATAAAATAATTTTTGAATGACTCAAGGAACTGTGTGACTTGATATTATAGGCGGTCATGGAGTCTGCACTCTGTCATAAAGTCTCAAGCTGTCATATCCTTAGTGCATTTGTCATACTTGTCTCTTTTCACAAGGGTTTGTCTAGGGCCAACCCCCTAACCCGATATGAATTAGGAGGCAGTTGAAAAAGATATGTCCTTTATTTTATAAAGTTCCTTTTTGTTTTTAAAATTATTTCAAGGTATTTTCCAAGTATACACCTCTGCAAAATATACACTTTAAAGTGGCATGTGATAGTTGTCATTATAAAAGTAAAGAAAACAGTAAAATTATTCTTTTTACATTATAACAATTTGCATCTTGTTTTGTTGCACACTTTGCATTTCATTTTTAAAGCATTGTTATTGTTGAAGTTTATGTTGCACTGTGCATCATTCCTTTTTTGAGACCACAAAATATATATATATATATATATTTTTGCTCATTAGTAGATACTTGGTTGAGGCAGGTGCTCACTTTTATCATATTGGATATTATAAATAAGCCAGGCCATTGCACTGCTAATTAATTTAGAGATAAGGCAATATTTTATGCCCGTTAAATGTTTTTTTTTTTTTTAATTTATGTTTCTGCTGCGTCATGACGTTTGGGAGTAAGTGTAAAATGCTAAACACGCAGCTAATTTAGTGAACCCCCATAACCCAATTTCAGGGAGCCAGAACCTATTCTGACAGTATTTGTTGTAACACCTATAGAATACCAGTCTATCTTAGGATATAGTCAAGTAGAAGCTCATGTTCATTCGTAACAGACCAGTTAACCTAACATACATATGAGAAAACCAGACTGCCAAGAGAACTGGGGGGTATTTTTCGTACGTGGATTACTCGTTTAGCCGGATGTAATTGTTGATGATTTGGCATGATCCTGGATCTGTCAGCTTTTCGAAACTCTTGCTGGATGTGTTGTCATAGCAGCACATCCAAATCCTCAAACCTGCTCGGAGCAGGTTAGTTCTATGTAAACAAGGATTAGCTCACACACTTAATCAGTGTCCGTGTATGGAATTCGCTCAGTCATGGCTTTGCCGTTCATGAATGAGCGACCAATTGATATTGGTGCGCAAATTATAAGAAGAGAATTTCATATAGAGAGGGTTTTGCGCGATCGGAAAGATCCTTTATTGCTCCCGGAGGAAATTTTTTTCGATAGATACCGCTTTAGCCAGGGGGGGATATTGTACCTCAAGGATTTATTAGCACCTTATATTCGAAGTCAAACTCTGCGAAGTCGGGCTCTCACAACCACACAGACAGTATGCATTGCTTTGAGGTTTTTTGCAAGCGGCACTTTTTTATATACTGTAGGCGATGCGGAAAATCTATCTAAAAGTGCAGTTTGCCAGACAATTTGTAAAGTCTGTTTGGCTCTGAAATATTTCCTTTGGGTGTTCATAGTGTTTCCTGGACACCTGCGTGTGCAGACAATAAAAGAGGCGTTTCATGCCTTTGCAGGTAGGTAATACACAGGCAAAAACACCCACAGTTCCATAAAGAATCTCACAATCAGCCTAACATTCTCATTACCCAGGATTTCCAAATATTGGGGCACATGGGACTGATCAGAGTGGAGTTTGATTTGGAAAATGTACCTCTCCTCCTGATGAATGATCAGACACAGTGTCTTCACCAAATATTTGACCTTCAATATCTCATTGGTCAGACACAGGTTCTAGAGATATGACATTCCCTGCAACTGACCCAACAAAAAAAAAGAGGGCTATATGGAACATACTTATGGCACACATTGAGGACAAATATATGCAATGACCATCCTTTACCTGAAATGAAGTGATCACTGCATCCTGCCACTGGTTCCCCCTGGAATGCCCTCAGAAACAGGGCGATGGCCATTTTGCTGGAGAGCCAACTCTACTGCAGGGGTTAGGTCTGGGCCGCATGGATCTTCACCTGTTTTTTGCTTGTCTTCTTATTAGCTTTAAAATTAATGTTCTTTACATTATATATGATTGTTTATGTCAACAATTCTTTAAATAGTTATATACCAATTTTTACCAGTTTGAAGTATATTCTTGTAGTTCACTTTAACTTGTTCCCATGTTCTCCTTGTGCTCATGTTTGATCTGGAATTATGACATATTAAATAATAATCAATCTGACACATAGGAAATGAAACGCTGCTTTCAGTAAGTACAATGCACACGCGTTTAATTTGTCGGCCACATTTTGCCAACCGTCTTTTTTAGTTTGGGCTGCTTTTGCAGTGCTACCCCTTGTGCATATTAAATATTGAAATTTTTCATGTCCTTCGAATAAAAGATCCAGCTCCGCTTGTGTGAGGGGGGGAAAAAAAATGCGCCCATTCTTTCATCATTTTGTTACAGCCTATCAAAGACTTGCTGATCATGTTTTCTAGACTCAATATATATGGGCGCGCGCATTCATCTCGGATGATTAGATCCAGCTAGACTAATCTACTACACGGCTGCGTTTGAAAAACCGACTTATCCCGGATGAATTTCACCGGCATTAACTCATCCAAGATGAGGCATCTGATCTCGGATGATTTAAGCGACGTACGGAAAATACCCCCTTGGAGAAATTTGCTGACTACAGACATTAGCAACACCAAAAATAATAAACACATTCTGAAAAGATTCAGGCAATTATGTTTCCTCATGTTCCACATTCTTCAGACAAAGATTAGATACTTGTAAAAAGACTGATAAACTGATAAAAATTCCTTATATGAAAAAAAAAATATATTTAGATCAACAGATGTGCTGCATAAATTTTATAACACCATAAGAATTGGAATGTTGAGCCAAATTAGAATATATCCAGAGAAGAATAACTGTCAATTCTTTCTTTATTGAAAATAGATGTACTAGTAGGAGGAGTACTGGTTGTCTCTTACTCTGATGTGTTAAAGAGGCTCAACCTCTTTGGTCTTGAGGAGAGAAGAAGTGATATTCCACTCCAGGCGTAAGTAAAGTAAATTTTTTCCTATAAATGAATCTAATGGACTCGAAATTCCTGCTATGTAGTTCAGGTAGCACATGCTGATAAAAGAAATAAAATCAATGACTGTGTTGCAGGTTGTTCTTCTGTTTTCCTTGGATTGCCCTAAGCATCTCTCTGGTTGCACATTACAGAGCCACCAAAGAGATATGCAGTTACCAAAGGAAACAGATCCAACAAGAAAATCTCCTTACATCTCCCATTTTACTTTCACATGGGTTAATCTGATCACTTATAGCCAAATTAAAATTGTAAAACCTTATAATTTAAACTTAAAATTTTGAAAGGGGTGGAGTATACTCTGATAAATGTGGATTATTTCTGAATTAGTAAGGCTTGAAGTATACCAAGCAAAGCAGCTTTTTCAATTCTCCTTTTAGTTTTTAATCATGTGTTGTGTCAGCTCTAATAACCTAGAAACCCTGTTTATGGTTTCATTTAAACTCTCACTGTACTGTTTCGTAATGCTGCACATCTGCCAGCAATAAAAAAACAAATAGAAAAAAAGTGTTTTTACTTTTTTTGTAGAGTGATATTTTTGTCTTTGGCCAACGCCTGGAGAAAGATGGCTTGTAACCTAGTGTTCTTGATGAACACCACTGGGTTTGACAAGTTGTCCTTTGAGCAGTGTCACAAAAGCTTTTTTGTTCGCTACTTTCAAGAAGACTGTGATCAGATGTACACAGAATATTTCCAACTCTGGAAAAGCTACGATCAATGGGAAAACCGGTACTGCAAGTAAAGCCAAATGATGAGTTCAGATGTCTGGAGAGTAAGTCTAAGGATCAGTGACAGTGTCCAGAGAACTGGAATGTTGCCCGTGACAGTGAATGGATGAAAGAAGAAAGTGAGTATTAATATCAACATTTTATTGCAACAACTGCTCCATAATTTCTGTTTAGGGAATTTTTTGTCTTCTTTACATTTGAAATTATTTTCCTACTGATTGTAATACTTTTATTTTTAGTGACATCCTATACATATTCTATAACTCAGTTAGTGAGCTGGGACAGTAACATCACTTTAAGAGAGGCCCACTGAATTAGCAAGCTAATTAAATAGACAGACCCAGCTATGAGACGCACTCTCGACCCACTGGGTGCAGTAGCAAAGGAAAGAATGAAGACAAAACTGAACCATGTACATCCTTTCTGTGATGCACTGACATTACAGACTTTTAGCCAACAATTTAGTTAAGAGAAGTGTGTCGAGAAATGCTTCTCGGACTACTTTATACCTACAGCATTATGCCTTTACAATGCCTCACTATGACTGCTCTTTTATCCTTAGTAAAGTCAGGCATTTTCTACTTTCTCGTATATGAAGGGAAAGTATTGGAATGGTCCAAAAATTTAATTTTGGCACCATTTTTGGAATTACTGTATGTCTGTGTGTTTGTGTGTGTATGTAAACATGATAACCTGAGTACTCTTTCACTTAGGTCAACCAAATTTTGCATACAAGAATTAGGTATAAAACATAGATTTCTATCAACTTTTTAGCTATTTCCGCTAACCGGAAGTGGTACTTTACCTGAAACGTTTCCCCAAAAATATAAAAAATGTGATAATTTCACATCATATTATGGTAATGCAGCACATTACCATAAGCATTTTTGTGTCTTTGCATTTTTTTAAAACAATCGGTTTTCAAGATAATCGCAATTATCCGTTTGATGTTCAAATGATAATACATACATATTTAAAAATGTTTTATCTTTATGTAAGCAAAAGGTTGCGTACAACTATTACATTACACACATTACTAAAGTCTCTTGTAACTTTTGAGCCACTTCCACTTACTGAAAGTGTTAATTTATCTGAATTGTTCACCAAAATAAAATTATCATGGCAAATGTTTTATTCATTCAGCTGCAGAGTCCAATTTATTCAACTTTACTTTTATAATAATTGTTCAATATATTGTTAATTTGATTTGATTTGTTGTTGATGGTACTTTAATGTACATAATATAAAAAGTCAATCATTGTCTTGTGGTTTACTCCTCAAATATCCATCCTATCCATCTGAGTATATGAGAAAGTCCAGGGGAGACCACTCCCGATTTTTCTTTTTTGTTTTAATTCTTGTGTGTGTTTGAGGAGGGTTGTTGTTGTTTTTTGTTAAATATTTCTATATTTCTTAAATAACCTAAAGTTCCCTTTGGGACAAATAGAGTACTATATATCTTTATATACTGTACCATTGTCATTACCTATTGTGACCACTGAAGGGCTTTGTAGTACTATCACTGTCAATAGAGGGATTTGGCTGGTGAAAATGTATATTAATTCACACGTTATTTTCCTTGTGAGAAGTGTGATGGGTGTCATTATGATGTTGGTTTTACTTTGTGTTGTAGGAATAAATATTTATAGATTTTCATTTGTTTCAAACAGAGCACTTACATTAGGGGTCAGAAGGTGGTGCAGAGAAAATCTCTGGTGAAGAAAACATTGGTGCTGTGGTGAAGGTATGTGTGACCGATTCAACGCGGAGGAGATTCATGGAGCGGTACATGACTCATCCGTTCTTGGATGGGAGGGGGCCTCCATCTACTTGGATCACGCCGAGTAACTAATGCTGTCTAAACAGGCACTGAGTTAACACGAGTTTGAATTCGATAAGTGGCGCTGATGGATGAATAATATAAAATTGCAATGTGGTGTACGCTACTACTTCACAGGTCCAGTACATCGGGTTTGATTTGAAGTTCAATCACTACGTGTGGCGAGTGTGCACGTTCGTTTTGTGTTCTTTGATTTTATGTCACGTACTATGTGTAAGACAGGTAGACTGGCCTGATATTGGCATGAGCGCGAATGTGCAATGCAGTGGCAATCCTTGGTTGGTCCTACTTTGTGTAAAATATCTGCCTCCCCATCTTGCTGAAGTGGATTATACAGATTTCACAGTGGATGAGTAAATGGATAATTTCAGAAATGGCTGGATGAAAAATATCCCCAAGCTCAATATTGAAAGAAATAGTATTAAAACTATTTAGCTGCTTATTTATATTATTTATTGCAGAAAATTCGATTTTTGGTAACACTTTAGGTATGCCTTTGTTAAGTCTTGTTACATAACAGTATATGAGTAATAGATGCATGTATGCAATGCCTAAACTAAAGTGTTACAGATTTTTTTTTCTAGGTTTAGCCAACTGTCTTGATTTAAACACACTCCATCTTTAGTATTTCTTCAGTGCCCCATAAGCTTATGTTTTTATATTTCCCAGGATGTTTCTATTCTATTGATACTTTATTTGTTGTGAAGCCTTGAAGTTTAACACAGAATGAGTGAAATCAAAAGTGTGTGATACTGACTTGACTAAGCTATCTCATTAATGGGATGGATTTGGTCATTATAGCCTGGGCTTAAGGGTCTCTGAGGCATCATTTGCTTCAATAACTTTCTATATTATGCTACTGAATCGAGCACTGGTGGTGAGCATTTAGACCCAGTGGAATCCAGTTGTAATGATGCCTTGAGTGCAGCCAGATATTCATAACGTGAACCAAACAGCTCTGTTAAAAGTTGTTAGGTGATGCCTGCCATGCATGTGCACTCTTTATTACACATGGCTTTGCTTTACCACAAGCACTTTGTCATATCAGGTGAGCAAAAACAGAACTGAAATGAAGAGGGCCTTCTGGATTAGTAAATGGCAGGATGCAGCTGTTTCTTAGCCAGCAAAAAGAAATAAAAAAAAAAGAATCATAGCGGCACTGAAACAGTATTTCATAACTTGGAGGCTTGTGTAGCTCTGGACTTAAAGATTGATCTATCATACATTGAAAATTTCCTTTGTATGTGTTTTTTCAATTGTAGTATGACTAGTTTTTTTATTGAGCTGTCCTCTCAAATCTACCTTTTCTACTTGCCACATATTCTTAAAATAAGTTCACATTTCCGAAATGATAAACAAATAGAATTTTCTATTTTATGAATTTTTTACAGACAGTTGAAATCCAACTGCCTTCTGTGTTTGACATACACAACACTATTGGCCTTAGAAAGACAAGCAGAAC
Organism: Erpetoichthys calabaricus; assembly: GCF_900747795.2. Classification (NCBI taxonomy): domain Eukaryota; kingdom Metazoa; phylum Chordata; class Cladistia; order Polypteriformes; family Polypteridae; genus Erpetoichthys; species Erpetoichthys calabaricus. The sequence goes on from NC_041398.2 coordinate 46,318,343, forward strand.
AGTTAAACATCTCAGCCATCCTGCATAGTCACTTTTGTCACTCCTCCCTTCTGACAAACAGTACAGAACCATTGGTACTTGTGCCAGTAGATTCACAGACAGATTCTACCCAGTTGTAACATTACTGAACAATCAATCTTTAGGACAAGTATTGGAACATAACAAGCAGTTTGTGTATATATAATGCAAATTTGACTGACTCACTCACTCATTAACAAAAATACTATTTCCTATTTAGTTAAAAAGCTGAAATTTGACAGGATGGTACAGGGAGATTTACTCGAACAAGGCCCCAAATATTCTGTAATAACTCTCGCTAGGACGAAGCAATCTGAACAAAACAACGTGCAATGTGCTCCTCAGTATATGGAGCTTTGAACAAGCCAGGATGCCCCTGAGTCGGAGTGATGAGGTAGGCGCCGGACAGCCATCATGACATTTAACCTCTATTTGCAACTTCTGGGTGCATATCACCCGTACCCCTTTACTCAGTCACTCGACTTCTCATCAGGATGATGGTGTACAGTATTAAGCAGTGCGTCTTCATGGTGTGAACCTATTGAGTCAGCAATTCGTTTAAGCGAATTCAGAATCAACTGGATGATTGTGAGTTAACGGAAGGTTACTTCCAGCAAGATGGACCAACGTTTCACACATCGGCATGGCAGAAACTGAGTCCTTATTCGGCAACAGGGTAATTTCAAATTGGCTTTGGCCACCACGGTCGCCGGATCTGACACCACCAGATTTTTTCCTTTGGGGTATGTTCAAAGGAAAAATATATCAGAACAAGCCTGGCACTGTGGAAGATTTGAAGGACAACATCCAATGTGAAATTGCTGCTATTCCTCCTGAGACACTTGCTGATACGTTCAGGAACATGGATCGCTGCGTCGAAATGTGCCTGGCAGAAAACAGAAACCACTTCCAGCATCGCATGTAATGCAATCAATTACACATACGTCAAGGTATATAGCATATTTTTTTGGTTCAGATTGCTTCACCCTAACAGGAGTTACAACAGAATATTTGCAGCCTCTTTCGAGTGAATCTTCCTGTATATTTAGGGTGCTAGGTATTCACTAAGAAAGGACATTTGGATTTGGATCAATATCTAGGGGGGTAACCCCCCACCCACAGTAGAAAAACTAAATATCTCAAAATGACTGGTTTGATGGACATTGGGTGATATTAGAGGAAAAACAGGAAATTAGCCGAGGTGTATTTTATATTTGTTGATATTTGTCACTAATGATGCTGTAGCAAGTGTGACAACACATTTCCTGTCACAAAGTGGTGAGTGATCTTTCTCCAAGCTGAGACGAGTGAAAAATAGGCTCAGATATACAATTGACAGGAAAGACTGAATGATCTGACCCTGATGTCAAATGACAGTGATCTGGTTCGGAAATTGATTTTACAGTTCTGATCAAAGACTCTGCTGCAAAATTATCCAGAACAGTACCATTTTGAAAAGCAAGCATTTGCCTGTGTCAATAAATGTGCGATAGGGTTCTGTAGTTGTCTTTCCAAACCTTGGTTTGTGATGGTCACTGAGTTACTTGTCATCTGTTAGCAGCAATGGCTAATTAAAGATATGAGCTCTGATACAGCATACTTTGTCTCTCATAATCTCAAAGAGTAGGCCTTGATTTTTTCAGGAAGACTGTAACTGTCATTTACTTTGCTCTGTGTGACTCTTGAGAGCTTGAGGTTGAAGTGCACTCATAGGATTTTGTAAAGGTAGGGCCCCACAAATGCCTCTGACCAAGCAGCCCTCACACTCCTCAGTCCAGCCCCGATGCTAGGTGTAGGCAACAGGCAACAGCAAGATATGGTATATAACCGCATAAGAAATAACAAACCTAGACATCCCCCTCATCCACCCTTCTCACCCTGTTCCTCGTCTTTATTGATACCTCTGTATCATCCCACCCAAAATAAGAACTGCCACCTCATCATAAATCCCTGTTTTGGAAGGGCTTACTGGATGTTAAGTTAATTTACTATGCAGATAACTCCAGGTGAATCAAATTATAGAATGAGGGCAGCCAATTGCTCAAAGTGAATAATTCAGGAGTATTCCATTGGGAGGCAAGTACTAGTTTGGCAGCCACTATGCCCAAGAAGAGGAACTTATACTGATGTGAAGAGACAGTAAAGCCAGAGTGGTCTGGCAGAAAAAGAATTTAAACTAAATTGGGAATTGTAACTGACAACATCAAAGAAAGTGAATCAGAAAACGAAGACCAAAATATCCAGAACAGAAGAACAAAACCAGCACATGTGCATAGTTGTGCCAGGAAAACTGAAGGGTTAAAGTTAGCAATGATGAACATGACAAAGATCCATTGAGTATAGTTTGCAAGAAGTAAGATAAAGCTTATGCATATTATTAAGTTGTGTATTATGTCCTGGGCTGAACTTTTTGTGTCTTTTGTTGCCTGCCACCCTTTATTATCATCTTATATACTTCAATTCATGGTTGAAAAATTATTGTGTACCTTCAGTGGTTGCAGAATTTTATATTCAAAGAGAAGTGAAACATGAGCTGTAATGTACACAGTATATAAGCAGGTATAATTCTTATTTTACTTTTTTTTTTTTCATTTTGTATTTTTGTTATCTAACGGTGTTGCTTATGGTCAGTTGAATTTCCCAATCAACGATAATATAATTTACCACAATCTTGTATATTTGGATGATATAGATATACTACAAATATACCTAATCACTTTTCTCTACCGCTGCGGTGGGTTGGCACCCTGCCCAGGATTGGTTCCTGCCCTGTGTTGGCTGGGATTGGCTCCAGCAGACCCCCGTGACCCTGTGTTTGGATTCAGCGGGTTGGAAAATGGATGGATGGACTTTTCTCTACCAGCCTCACAATCACAATAACAAACAGCAGCTACTGAAACAGCCAAAAGGCAATGTACTGTGATGCAATAATGTTAAAATGTCTCTGAAGTTTGTAATTTTAGACAGACTGCCCCATTTTCAAGTATAGCGTTAACATTTAAAACAGATGCTACAGACATGGTAAAGCAATTTTAAAATTCAGTTTGCTATTTCTTCTGATCTGAATAACCCAAACAAGTTTCTTAAAATCATTTACTGAACACACATCAAATGATTTATTGAGTACACTGAGGACCAGTTTGCTACAGGACAATATCCAGTTCTTTTCCTTACTTCTCCCCAGAGTTATTGGGAAAAAGTGAGCGATTTGCGCCATTAAAGAAATTTTTGTATGAATAAATAAACACCTACCTCTTATAGAAAACAAAGTTTACAAATACATATTGTTCATTATGGTAAACTAGCATTATGTGGCATCTCTTAACTATATTTCAGTATGCCAGAAAGAGTTACCAGCTTGGCCTTAAACAGCCTAGATCCCTCTCTAAATCAGTTTATACTGTCTAGGGTTTTGGAGAAGTTAGAGCTTTCTTTTACAGACTTAGTATTGTATTTCATCTTAAAACCTCTGGAATCCATGCTCATTGTTATGTGTGGGCAGAGTTTTACTCATACCTAGTCACTGTAGAGTCAACAATTAACCTAATGCACACGGTGTACAACTTCACAGCCCCTAAAAGATGAGGGTGGGTATATTATTTCATCTGAAAGACCCCCTGAGATGTGGGCATATTATTTCATTGAGACAGAGTCCAGGCAGAGCTTCAAACATTGTTTCCTTGAGTTTTGCAACAGCAACAACATTAACTACTTTGTAGTATTTTGGACTTTTTCCTTAATTTCTCTTTGTCCTATGAACTATTCAAATTATTTTCACTTTCATATCTAGTGTCAATAATGACATTTCAACTAGACCTCACTTTTAGTGCTCATTTTCTTACTTATCATCTGTATACGTTTTCTGTGTTTTTGACTATGTTCCTTTTTTGTTATGGATTGGCTTTTTGGTTTCTGTTTTCCTTCATTGTTACTAAACTTTTCTTAAAAAACATTACAGGTTCCTCTGTGACTCTTGCATTTTCATTAAAAACCACATAAGCTCAGGAGATGAGTTAAGCTCAAGGCTCTGGCAACCACAAAATAGGTTACTGTGAACCACACACTTTTTTTATAGGGTTAGCAAGTCAACAACAATGGGATTACCTTTAGGTTTCTTCTTCTTCCTCTTCATCTTCTCCCACTGCTGTGTGGGGTCGATGTGCTTGATCAACCTTCTCCATACAGCTCGGTCCTGCACCTCCTCTGCAGTCAAACCCTTTTCTTCCAGATCTTCTTTTACTTTATCCATCCACCTCCACTTTGGCTTTCTCTTCCCCTGCACTTCCATTTCCATGACTCTTTAGCCCACACATTCATTGTCTTTCCTCAGCACATATCAATATCACTTCAATCTATTTTCCTGTACTTTCTTAGATATCTCTCCCAATTTTGTTATACCTCTAATGGTCTCATTTCTTATTCTGTCCTTTTTTATAACTTCACAGATCCATCTCAACATTCTCATTTCTGTTACACCTAACTTCTCTTCATGCATTCCCTTTACTGTCCATGTTTCAGCTCCACTCATAATTGGTGGTCTTACTACTGTTCAAAAATGTTACCTTTAACGTTTGCCTAAATTCTTTGACCACACAATACTCCTGATACCTTCTTACAGTTGTTCCATTCATACTGCACTCTATGGGTTATTTCTGCATTTAATTTTCCATACCACTGTTTTCAATAGCTCTCTCTGCAGGCTAACATCAGAATGTTGATCATCATTAGACCTCATATATTTGTCTTCTTCCTATTTATCTTTAATACTCTATCTTCCAAATCCATTTTTCATTCTTCCAACGCCCTCTCCATTTCCTCTTTCCTGATGCTACACAACACAATGTCATAAGCAAAAAGCATGCACTGGGGGATTAGTCTTTTATCCTATGGCCCAACACATCCATATCTAGATCAAAGAGGTAAGGACTTAAAGAAATCCCTGGTGCAGGCTGTTATCTTGTCTGTTACCCCAACACTGCTTTTAACCCGAGTCCTCACTCCCTCATACATATTCTTGACAATCCTCACATACGTCTTTGTTACTCATTTCTCTCTCTTGCACCACCAGACCTCTTAATGTGGCACTCTATCATAAGATTTCTCCAAATCAATAAATATCATTTGCAAGTCTTTCTGTTTTACTCAATGCTTCTCTATGAGCTGTCTCAATGCAAAGACTTTAATCAGTTGCTCCTCCCCTATGGTGGTCCCTTCCCTTTTATAACCCTTTCCTAGATTTTCATTGTGGGTAAGATTAGCTTTATCCCTCTGTAGTTTCCACAATCCTGAATATTGCCCTTCTCCTTATAGATGGGTACAATCGCATTGGTCCTTCACTTCACTTCACCCGCAACATATCTACTCCCTCTTCACTTACACTCTTCCACACTTCTGGCTTTTCACTCAGTCCTGTTGTCTTTCCATTTTTCATTCTTTTTAGTGCCTCCTTTACTTCCTCTCTCCTTATTCTTGGTACTAGCTCTTCATTTGGGACTCCATCCCCAAATACCAAACTTCATTTTCATTTTCTTCATTCAGTAGCTTTTCAAAGTACCTCTTCCATCTGTTCTTGATCCTATCATGTACACCTAAGACCACATCATGCTTATCTTTCATCTGCTTTTATCTGATTAAAATTCTTCCCATCCTTGTTCCTAGCCTTTGCTGTTCTAAAAATCATTCACTCTCCCTCTTTGGTTTCCGATTTTTTGCACACCTCCTCCAAAGATTGTGTTTTGGCTTGTGCCATCATCCTCTTTGCCTCCTTGTTTGTCTCCCTCTACATTTCTCTATCTTCCTCCTTCCCTGCTTGGTACCATTTCTTCTTTGCCTCCGTCCTACTAACTTTATCACATCCTGCACCCCTCTGTTCCAACACCATGTCTCTTTTTCCTCAGGTGGGCTTCTTCCTGTCATCCTACTGAACACCTCTTCACCTAATCTTAATAAGACTTTGATGTTCTTCTTCCACCATTCTTCCACATTCAGAAATGACTGCACCCCATTTAACTCTTTCTCCCTAAACCTGTTCTTAAGCCCTTCTTCTTTTAATCACCACTTTATCCTTGGTGCTGCTTGCACTTGTTTTATTCTCCTGCTGATTCTAATCACCCAGTCCATCACAACTACCTTATGCTGCACTGTCATGCTTTTCCGATTTCTTTGTCTTTCAAATGAGATTTTTTACAGATTAGAAAATCTATTTGGCTTTTCCTTCCTTCACTACTACAAGTCACAAGCTGAATTACTTTCTTTTCCAAAAATGTGGTAACTATTACCAAATCAGATGCCATGACAAAATCTACTATCCTCTCCCATTTCCTATTTCCCTCCCCTACCCCCCAACCTCCACGTACCCTCTCTGTCATCTCTCTACTCTTTCCCACATGCCCCATTTAGATCACTACCAACAATCATCTTTTCTTCCTCTTGTACCGCCCTAAACTCTTCATGCATTTGTGCCCAGAATACATCCTTCTCTTTCACCTAGTTTCCTGAACACAATACTCCCACTTCCCTCCTTTCCATCAAATCTGCTAATTATTCCTAAAGTCCCCACTCTTACATTTAACTTAGCTTTTTTTCCCCTATGCTGTCTTCTTCTTCTACTTCTTCTTGTTTAACTTCTTTTGCTGAGCCCACCTTTGCGCACTTCCCACAGAGATCAGGCGAGGTCGCTGCACGTCAAGTACAGGGTAAGCCCTACCATTTTCCAAACTTGATCAAATTGATTGCAGTATAAGTTTTTTTCCTACATTTTATAGCCAGGTGTCCTTCCTGACACTAATGCTCTCTGTTTATCTGTATTTGAGACTGGCACCAAGTTGGGGCTGGCTTGCCCCCCTGGTGGTTAGATTAATGGGATTACCTTTAGACTACATTTGGCGATTCTCCAGCTTTAGAGTAGCCATTTCAGCTGAACTGAGTATGTAATAATGATGTCCATGGGTTCACTTAATAGAAGGTGGACCAGAAATGGCCCACTGGGAGAAGTTCTAGGAAACAGCAGAGAGATAATATCCCTAGGCTGGCATCAGAGTACCTAGGAATTCCCACAGGTAGAACTGAGACAATTGCTGTGGACAGGTTGTCCTTCATTGTCATAACATGTTGTCACTAGGACTATCGTCAAGAGAATCAGTGAAGGAGGGCTCAGTCCAAAATCAAGAAGTGTAGATTATTAGATGAGAAGGTTTCTAGTTCTTAAATAGTCTGAAATTGTATAGTACACTCTAGTGCTGTATATATTTCAAGACAACTTCCACAGGGAGCTGGTTTCTGAATTATGTCCAACTAGATGCATGTGGTCTTCAGGACAAAGAACAACCCGAAGAATCCCTAGCCATTTTAATATATTGGTGAACTGGTAGAGGCATCAGCTAACTCTTAACAATTACCCAGGGCAGAGAACATGGACCCACCTGTGCTTGCTGCCCCAATGGCTTTCATAAGAAGACACTGGCAATACCATATCTTAGCCGTATTCCTGGCATATGAGTCCTATTAATCTTTGTCTCAAGAAATACCTCCGGATAGACAATGCATTTAGTGAAAACTTCACTCCTTGCCCTCCGTTACTGAGGTGTTTCACTTGCACATTGTTGAGCTGCAGCGTTTGCTTCCTTTCGACATTGTGTCTCTTCAACTGTCATTAGCATGACATCGTTGTGTGGTGGCTTTAGCTACACACAGGTCTTTTGTAGTGAGTGCATGCAAGCGTCAAAAAATGTAAAAGTGCATGAATACGCTATACTGAGCAGAGCAGACTGCCCCATACACACACACACACACTCATACACACAGGACTTTCATTTATATGTGTCTAATAATCTTTTTTAATTTATCTTCTGATGACTAAGATAGATATTCATAGTTTGTCTTCAAGACTATAATATAAAATAACAATCTATTTCATAATCATGAAATGTGCAACAATAGATTGTCTTTTTTTTAATGGTGCAGCTACTGGCCAAAAACTGTTTTAAAAGCAGTTGGCTCCATATCAGGTGCAGTTCTTGAATAAATAATTCTTAATATGCCAGTATGTGCAGAAAGATTTTTAAAAAATTAATGGCAGATCTTATTGTTTACAGTTATAGAGAGAGGGTCATCAATTAGTTTGAAAAGGGGGCCATTGTTTTGGAAACATTTGGCATAAGCTGGAAAAATAATACCAGGATGTTTCACAAGTAGCAGAGTCTACAGTGAGGTCGGCTTGAAAGTTAGTAGTAAGAATATAATCAGCAACATATAGTTATAGTTAGAAGCATATATGTAATGCACTGCGATTTTGTACCTAGTTTAGATGCAAAGTTAAGCATTTTTTTATTAATTTTTTATTGGATTTCAATAACAAAACAAACAGCAGTCAGGGAATAGGCAATAGTAAATGTAAGCAACATGCCATCCCTCATGGTGCCCCCTGTTTACACATCTCCACCAAAACCACTTTATAAAATGGGTCCCTTAAGGATTGCAAGTTATTGATGCCCATGTAGACTGGGGAGAGGTAGTTAAGGGTTAAGAGTAGGAACATAACAAGCCCCCTAATGCAAACTTTTTTTTTTATTGGGACCAGATGATTAGTGCCACCAAAAGCTCAGGTAAGACTAAATTAAAGATAGAGGATTTCCAAAACTTTACAGAATGGGAGTCTTCCAGAGATTTCCAGATGTAGGCTAAGATTAGTTTTGCAAAAATGGCACCCAGACAAGATAACCTCTGCTGGATAAAAGTAAGGGTAAGAGTAGAGAGGTAAAACAGATGAAATGTATGAGACCAGAGGGGAATATTAACAAAGACAAAAGAGGACAGACAATTAGAAACACCAATTAAGGAAGCACAAACTGGAGGACAGTTCCAAAACATATGAAGAAAAGGGCCACAGACACAAGGGATAATCTGTAAAATGTATAGCACAAAGTTTTTGAAATTTGATACAGGTAATGTACAAATTTAAACTGAACATGCTGATAATTTGGATTTTTCAAGAATGCAGAAATGTTATCAAGTACAGTAATATCTTGGTTTACGAGTAACTTGGTCTGTGAGGGTTTTGCAAGATGAGAAAAATCTATACTAATAAAAGGCAAAGCCCTCACTGACTCACTGACTGACTGACTGACTGACTGACTGACTAATCACTAATTCTCCAACTTCCCGTGTAGGTAGAAGTCTGAAATTTGGCAGGCTCATTCCTTACAGCTTACTTACAAAAGTTAGGCAGGTTTTATTTCGAAATTCTACGCGTAATGGTCATAACTGGAACCTGTTTGACTGACTCACTCATCACTAAGTCTCCAACTTCCCGTGTAGGTAGAAGTCTGAAATTTGGCAGGCTCATTCCTTACAGCTTACTTACAAAAGTTAGGCAGGTTTTATTTCGAAATTCTACGCGTAATGGTCATAACTGGAACCTGTTTGACTGACTCACTCATCACTAATTCTCCAACTTCCCGTGTAGGTAGAAGGCTGAAATTTGGCAGGCTCATTCCTTACAGCTTACTTACAAAAGTTAGGCAGGTTTCATTTCGAAATTCTACGTGTAATGGTCATAACTGGAACCTGTTTTTTGTCCATATACTCTAATGGAGGAGGCGGGAACGAAGGTAAATGACGTTAATTGTTGACTGTCTTTTAATACTGTGTACTTGTTGAGTGTCTTTTAATACTGTGTAAGCATACATATTAACACATGTGCAATTAAACGTGTGCATTTACGGGGTGATTTCTCAGGCTTAAAAGCTTGCCTTTTATTAAAAAGGTAAATGCAAACTCTTTTCATTCTGAAGGGCACAAACCACGTTAGATTTCAGCCGTTAAACGCGCAAAAATGTCAGTACACCAGATAAATAAGCGCAACATATTATCAGTTGTATTGTATGCTTACAATACATATACAAATGTGTTAATCGTTAACTAATATTATGGGATGGTGTTTTTCGACTTGCGCTTTGATTTAAACGATTGCATGTCTTGGTGGGTTTGCATAGCTTATTGTCAATATCTTTACACCTCTTTTTAAGACTTAATTTAAAAAGGTTTTCTTTTCTTCTTAATTAAAATTTAAAAGCAATACTTCACCGCTGCGAAGCCCGTCTAGCGCTGACGTTCGATTAGCGTAAGCGAGTGCAATGAGTGTGTACGCCTGATGAGCCAAGAATAAGGGGGAAACAGGTGTCGCGTACTCTTTGCATTATTTGACAGTAAACTATTTTCATCCATTTTATGATCTGCTTCTCACAACTGAAGGCACCGTGGCTGATGTTACCTGACTTGCTGGCCAACCATAAGCGTTACCTGGTAGGTAACCACCCACTCACTTCACTCCAATACGGGAATCGAACCTCGAACGTCAGCGCTAGAGGCGAAGCCCCTAAAATTGCGCCACGGCGTGTGGTTCGTTTATTTATTATAAGTTCATAGACCTACAAAAGGTTGCCATTGATTTGAGGCAAGATTGCTTTTC